>NC_092163.1:2596591-2762544 GCF_045791955.1 Oncorhynchus clarkii lewisi
ATATATATATATATATATATATATATATATATATATATATATATATATATATATATATATATATATATATATATATATATATATATATATATATATATATATATATATAGAACAGATAGGTGTCATAATGCCTAGTGCTAGAGGAGTCCAGCAGCGGAACTTTGGACTTTTCTGAGTTTATGGAAGGTTCTGGAACTGATCCTGGGGAGGGAGATGGATCTGGAACTTTGTGCTGTTCAGATTTATTTGAGGGTTCTGGAACTGATCCTGGGGAGGGAGATGGATCTGGAACTTTGTGCTGTTCAGATTTATTTGAGGGTTCTGGAACTGATCCTGGGGAGGGAGATGGATCTGGAACTTTGTGCTGTTCAGATTTATTTGAGGGTTCTGGAACTGATCCTGGGGAGGGAGATGGATCTGGAACTTGGTGCTGTTCAGATTTATTTGAGGGTTCTGGAACTGATCCTGGGGAGGCAGATCTGTACACACTTCACCTGCTGCGTGTGATTTCTGGTGCACTTTCAATGTTCCCGTTCTAGCAAAGCTCTTTCCACATTCTCCACAGATGTACGGCTTCTCTCCTGTGTGTGTTCGCATGTGATCTTTCAGGTGTTGTGAATGAGCAAATTTCTTCTCACACTGATCGCAGATATGAGGTTTCTCTCCAGTGTGCATTCGCAGGTGTGCTTTGAGCTGTTGTGAATGAGCGAATCTCTTCTCACACTGATCACAGACAAACGGCTTCTCTCCAGTGTGTGTTCTCATGTGTGATTTCAGGTGTTGTGGTTGAGTGAATTTCCTCTCACACTGATCACAGCTAAATGGCTTCTCTCCTGTGTGCGTTCGCAGGTGTTCTTTCAGGTGTTGCGAATGACCAAATTTCTTCCCACATTGATCACAGCCGTAAGGTTTCTCTCCAGTGTGCATTCTCTGGTGAACTTTCAACCTGCCTGATTCACGGAAGCTCTTCCCACACCGGTCACAGCTGTACGGTTTCTCTCCTGTATGAGTCAGCTTATGTTTAATCAGGGTTCCTGACAGAGCAAAACTTTTCCCACATAGATCACAGCTGTAAGGCTTCTCTCCTGTGTGTGTCCTCCGATGGTTAGCCAGGGTGTGTGATTCAAAGAAACTCTTCCCACAATCCGCACAGCTATAAGGCTTCTCTCCTGCATGTTGTTTTCGCTTGTGCTTTGCCAGGGATCCTGGATTGACAAAGCTCTGCCCACACTGATCACAGACATACGGTTTCTCTCCTGTGTGCGAACGACGGTGGCTGGCCAGTAGGCCTGACTGAGAAAAGCTCTTCCCACACTTCTCACAGCTGTAGGGTTTCTCTCCAGTGTGTGTTCGCTGGTGTCGGTTCAGATTGAAGGCTACGTTAAAAGTCTTCCCACATACATCACAGCTATGCGGTTTCTCTCCAGTGTGTGTTCTCAGATGAGTTGCCAGGCTTCCTGACTGTGTGAATGTCTTCCCACACTGAGTACAACTGTAAGGCTTCTCTCCAGTGTGTGTTCGCTGAGTCACTTCCGACTGTCTAGGCTTCCCAGCTTCACGGCAGTCTGCAGCGTCCCCATCACCATCAGACTGGCTGGGACTCGAGGACACGATGCTTGATGCACTGGAGCTCACGGTTACATGTCTACCATCCTCCTGTATACCTCGGATGTCCTCTTTCAGTCGGAGTAACCAAGACTTTGAATCCTCATTTTCCCAGATTTCCTCCATGATTTGACGCCGCAGCGTGCGTTCACTGTTTTCTTTACCTTTGAACCGATCCTCGGAGCCTATTCCACAACGAACGCACAGGTAACATAAGTTGTCCTTGGTTAGAGTGTATAAACTCTGTTCCAGTCCATCCAACAGCTTGTCCCTCTTCCGACTCATGTTGTCCTGCTGTTGGGAACAACAACAATGCAGTCAATGGCAAGCCAGCAGGAAGTCCATACACTTTAGATGACCTGTAGAAGAAGAAGAGAGCAGGAAGTCCATACACTTTAGATGACCTGTAGTAGAAGAAGAGAGCAGGAAGTAAATTAACTGTAAAAAAAACAGCAGGAAGTCCATACACTTTAGATGATCTGTAGTAGAAGACAGCAGGAAGTCCATACACTTTAGATGATCTGTAGTAGAAGACAGCAGGAAGTCCATACACTTTAGATGATCTGTAGTAGTAGAAGGATAGTGTCAAAATATATATATATCCAATACTTTGATGTTTACTGCTCACATGTTACCGATTGAATATTTCCATGGCATTTCAACTTTTGATGTGAAACCGACATGCTGTTGTAATATCAATGAATGCTTTTTATGTACATTGTATGTTTATTTAACATTAGTATTTAGAGGCTATTAATCAACACTTTACACTCTAGCCCGTAAACGGGTTGAAAATGTCTGATTAGGTCACTGATAAGGGAATTACATTGGAACACAGTGGCTGTACAGTAACATTCTACACATGATGTCAGAGCTCAGAGCTGTATGAGAGTCAACTGATAGATGCTCTAAAAACGTGAGCACCACACACACACACAACAAGATCTCACACCCATCCCTCCTGCTAATTGGGACTTCTGCGCATTGTGTTGTCTGAGTAAGAGAGGACTCGATGTTTTCTGAGTTAAGGATTAGAATACATTCCACTCTGATGTCATTCATATAAGCATCTTGGAGATGCAGGGTAGAGATGGAGATGCAGGACTGGGTTCCAAACCCCAAAAAACGACAAGTGCTATCTTCAGTTCCTCAATGGCAAAGCTAGGAGAGTTTTTTTTTTTTTTAAAACACCTTAAAGATGATGGCTCTTTCGCTGTGTCAAAGTGCAATGAGATGACTTAGTATCAGAACACACATTGAAGAGGTGTGTGGCCACTTGGAGACAGACACCAGTTAGTCCTCTCACTGAAACCCTTGTCATTTCTGGGGTCTTAGTTGCACCCTCCCAAGCCCTTGATCCTGACTCTGTTGCAATACACATACGAGTAATTGGATGAAGGCATCTTCTGTACAGGGGAGTTTTGTTAATAGCCCCGATGCTTGGTCAGAACATTAACACACAACACGTGTGGTAAGGTTAGGAAGCATAAGGACCTTCTTCTTTCATATCAGACAAAACTCATTTTTACAACAAAAAATTAAAAAAAAGTTAAATTGATGCATTCTAATTATGTTTCTGAATGTCTCCAGTGTATTTTAGGATGTTATAAAGAGAGGACCATAGATGCTATTTATATAATACTATCTACTGTATTCTGTGAAGCTATGTTGTAATCGTATATTCTAATATTTAAAAAGTTGTGTGTGGAGGGAACCATTTTAAGGGAACGCATCTCATTTCGTGACGTAATTCACCAAATCGTCTCTAGAACATGACAATATCATACGTGTATACATAAAAAAACGTTAACCTTGATTGAATAAGACACAAATAAATGTACACAAATAAACCTTCCACTATTCTATAAAGACATACATTTACCGCACATATTCATTGAGTTGGCGCTGCCTATTTAGCTTACAGTTAGCTAACGATAGCATGCTAACTCACCAGCGGTAAAAGGACAAGTCCAAAGTTTCCACGACCGTTACTTTCGTTGACATTGAGATTGAATTGTCGTTGCTCTGAGGTCAGTTTGTCGATGTACTTTATAGATCGAGTGTATAAAGTATGCCAAGCACAGAATATTTGGTGAAGACTCGCCAGTGTAGGCCGGAAGCGAAATGACTTCCGCTTTCCTATGGCCACTTCTTCTTCTATGATATAACGGCGGTCCGCAAACCAACTTTAAAGGTGCATGCCGCCACCTACTGTGCTGGAGTGGGTGCACAATCCCGGTTTACAACATCTCTAAATCATCCTACCTAACTCAGTATTTCTGAGAAAAAAAAGCCTACTAACTTCTAACAGACCCTCCCCCATCCTCAAAATACCTTCCAACCTCAATGACCCTATACTTCAATCTGTCCCTCTCTTAAAACACACTTACAACAATATACCAACACATACTCCATCGTTTCATCGGCCATATACTCGAGACACAAGCCATTCACATGCTTGCCAAACAGATGTAATGACGAGTTCAATGTACAATGTCCAAAGCGCAATCGAGCAAACACCACCTCTTCCTTTGCATCTTGGTCCACAACCTTTCTTTAGAGGGCATATAAATCCCAGGCCTTGGGCTCAGAGTCCCATCTCTTCTGTCACACATCTATCAAAATGGTTCTCATCCTACCTACATTTGGCCTCATCTCTACCCAGTGGAACATTAATATCAATTATATCTCATTTCAAAACTCTTTTGGCTAACTGGTCTACAATGTAATTTCCTTCCGCACCCGGGGTGGCAGGGTAGCCTAGTGGTTAGAGCGTTGGACTAGTAATCGGAAGGTTGCAAGTTCAAATCCCCGAGCTGACGAGGTACAAATCTGGCGTTCTGCCCCTGAACAAGGCAGTTAACCCACTGTTCCTAGGCCGTCATTGAAAATAAGAATTTGTTGCCTATTTAAATAAAGGTCAAATTAAAAAAATAAAAACCCTGTAACGACATCAACTCTTGCACCACACCACATCCGTCATGACACACTAATGATCTTGTTTCCATCGTATCTTCCACAATAATACCATTACCATCAAATTTGTCGCAAGCGCCGAATACAACAGGTGTCGATCCTTTACAGTGAAATGTTTACGCCTTATTCACCAACAATGCAGTTTAGAAAAACGGTGTTAAGTAAAAAATAAGAAATAAAAGTAACAAATAATGAGAGAGCATTAGCATCTGTATGTGTGCTTTCCCATAAACTACTAGTCGCCACACCATATCTCCCTAGTGCCCAATCATCCTGATATTTCATCAAACATCGCTACAGATAGTCGACGACATGGGGTTGTAACTGCACTGTAGATTTCCACCATCACATCATTGATATTCAGATGGGACAGTTATATTACAATATATACAAGACCTTCCCTTAGGAACGTAGCACAGCCACCACAATGTCCAGATGATATATCAGATCTGATTGGACAGTAACCAGGAACAATACATTCAAGACGTGGTCTAAGCCATGTTTCTTGAACACATCAGGTTGGATCTCTAGATCTATTACACATTTCTTAAACTCCTGGCCAGTTAGCAAAAAGGCTTCTGGCCAGTTAGCAAAAAGGCTTCTGGCCAGTTAGCAAAAAGGCTTCTGGCCAGTTAGCAAAAAGGCTTCTGGTATTCCACTGAAGGATAACAAAAAAAACACAACTCTAATTATCATCATACTGAGACATTCCATCATTAGTATTACATATCAACAATCATGGAGACAGTAACATCTGTTTACTCCTAAAAACTCTGTTGCTGCTTCCACAATGACCTTCAACATGGTCGTTTTTCTTTCCACAAACGCAGCCAGGTTGATGACCTTTGACCTAGCCTTCATTAGAAAGGTTATCAAGTCAATCGGATTAACTATTAAGGTGAACCTTTTTTTTTTGCGTGACACATTTGTGTGTGAGAACAAGATTTCTGAACAGGTCTGGTATCAGTGTCTGGAGCCACAACATTAACAACATGTCCTGCAGTAGCTCTACTTATACCAGGACTGACCCCGTCGTCTCCATCATTCTGCCGAGCGCTTCCATCACACGCCGACAGTAGCTCTACTTATACCAGGACTGACCCCGTCGTCTCCATCATTCTGCCGAGCGCTTCCATCACACGCCGACAGTAGCTCTACTTATACCAGGACTGACCCCGTCGTCTCCATCATTCTGCCGAGCGCTTCCATCACACGCCGACAGTAGCTCTACTTATACCAGGACGGACCCCGTCGTCTCCATCATTCTGCCGAGCGCTTCCATCACACGCCGACAGTAGCTCTACTTATACCAGGACTGACCCCGTCGTCTCCATCATTCTGCCGAGCGCTTCCATCACACGCCGACAGTAGCTCTACTTATACCAGGACTGACCCCGTCGTCTCCATCATTCTGCCGAGCGCTTCCATCACACGCCGACAGTAGCTCTACTTATACCAGGACGGACCCCGTCGTCTCCATCATTCTGCCGAGCGCTTCCATCACACGCCGACAGTAGCTCTACTTATACCAGGACGGACCCCGTCGTCTCCATCATTCTGCCGAGCGCTTCCATCACACGCCGACAGTAGCTCTACTTATACCAGGACTGACCCCGTCGTCTCCATCATTCTGCCGAGCGCTTCCATCACACGCCGACAGTAGCTCTACTTATACCAGGACTGACCCCGTCGTCTCCATCATTCTGCCGAGCGCTTCCATCACACGCCGACAGTAGCTCTACTTATACCAGGACTGACCCCGTCGTCTCCATCATTCTGCCGAGCGCTTCCATCACACGCCGACAGTAGCTCTACTTATACCAGGACGGACCCCGTCGTCTCCATCATTCTGCCGAGCGCTTCCATCACACGCCGACAGTAGCTCTACTTATACCAGGACTGACCCCGTCGTCTCCATCATTCTGCCGAGCGCTTCCATCACACGCCGACAGTAGCTCTACTTATACCAGGACTGACCCCGTCGTCTCCATCATTCTGCCGAGCGCTTCCATCACACGCCGACAGTAGCTCTACTTATACCAGGACGGACCCCGTCGTCTCCATCATTCTGCCGAGCGCTTCCATCACACGCCGACAGTAGCTCTACTTATACCAGGACTGACCCCGTCGTCTCCATCATTCTGCCGAGCGCTTCCATCACACGCCGACAGTAGCTCTACTTATACCAGGACGGACCCCGTCGTCTCCATCATTCTGCCGAGCGCTTCCATCACACGCCGACAGTAGCTCTACTTATACCAGGACTGACCCCGTCGTCTCCATCATTCTGCCGAGCGCTTCCATCACACGCCGACAGTAGCTCTACTTATACCAGGACGGACCACGTCGTCTCCATCATTCTGCCGAGCGCTTCCATCACACGCCGACAGTAGCTCTACTTATACCAGGACTGACCCCGTCGTCTCCATCATTCTGCCGAGCGCTTCCATCACACGCCGACAGTAGCTCTACTTATACCAGGACTGACCCCGTCGTCTCCATCATTCTGCCGAGCGCTTCCATCACACGCCGACAGTAGCTCTACTTATACCAGGACTGACCCCGTCGTCTCCATCATTCTGCCGAGCGCTTCCATCACACGCCGACAGTAGCTCTACTTATACCAGGACTGACCCCGTCGTCTCCATCATTCTGCCGAGCGCTTCCATCACACGCCGACAGTAGCTCTACTTATACCAGGACTGACCCCGTCGTCTCCATCATTCTGCCGAGCGCTTCCATCACACGCCGACAGTAGCTCTACTTATACCAGGACTGACCCCGTCGTCTCCATCATTCTGCCGAGCGCTTCCATCACACGCCGACAGTAGCTCTACTTATACCAGGACTGACCCCGTCGTCTCCATCATTCTGCCGAGCGCTTCCATCACACGCCGACAGTAGCTCTACTTATACCAGGACTGACCCCGTCGTCTCCATCATTCTGCCGAGCGCTTCCATCACACGCCGACAGTAGCTCTACTTATACCAGGACGGACCCCGTCGTCTCCATCATTCTGCCGAGCGCTTCCATCACACGCCGACAGTAGCTCTACTTATACCAGGACTGACCCCGTCGTCTCCATCATTCTGCCGAGCGCTTCCATCACACGCCGACAGTAGCTCTACTTATACCAGGACTGACCCCGTCGTCTCCATCATTCTGCCGAGCGCTTCCATCACACGCCGACAGTAGCTCTACTTATACCAGGACTGACCCCGTCGTCTCCATCATTCTGCCGAGCGCTTCCATCACACGCCGACAGTAGCTCTACTTATACCAGGACTGACCCCGTCGTCTCCATCATTCTGCCGAGCGCTTCCATCACACGCCGACAGTAGCTCTACTTATACCAGGACTGACCCCGTCGTCTCCATCATTCTGCCGAGCGCTTCCATCACACGCCGACAGTAGCTCTACTTATACCAGGACTGACCCCGTCGTCTCCATCATTCTGCCGAGCGCTTCCATCACACGCCGACAGTAGCTCTACTTATACCAGGACTGACCCCGTCGTCTCCATCATTCTGCCGAGCGCTTCCATCACACGCCGACAGTAGCTCTACTTATACCAGGACTGACCCCGTCGTCTCCATCATTCTGCCGAGCGCTTCCATCACACGCCGACAGTAGCTCTACTTATACCAGGACTGACCCCGTCGTCTCCATCATTCTGCCGAGCGCTTCCATCACACGCCGACAGTAGCTCTACTTATACCAGGACTGACCCCGTCGTCTCCATCATTCTGCCGAGCGCTTCCATCACACGCCGACAGTAGCTCTACTTATACCAGGACTGACCCCGTCGTCTCCATCATTCTGCCGAGCGCTTCCATCACACGCCGACAGTAGCTCTACTTATACCAGGACTGACCCCGTCGTCTCCATCATTCTGCCGAGCGCTTCCATCACACGCCGACAGTAGCTCTACTTATACCAGGACTGACCCCGTCGTCTCCATCATTCTGCCGAGCGCTTCCATCACACGCCGACAGTAGCTCTACTTATACCAGGACTGACCCCGTCGTCTCCATCATTCTGCCGAGCGCTTCCATCACACGCCGACAGTAGCTCTACTTATACCAGGACTGACCCCGTCGTCTCCATCATTCTGCCGAGCGCTTCCATCACACGCCGACAGTAGCTCTACTTATACCAGGACTGACCCCGTCGTCTCCATCATTCTGCCGAGCGCTTCCATCACACGCCGACAGTAGCTCTACTTATACCAGGACTGACCCCGTCGTCTCCATCATTCTGCCGAGCGCTTCCATCACACGCCGACAGTAGCTCTACTTATACCAGGACTGACCCCGTCGTCTCCATCATTCTGCCGAGCGCTTCCATCACACGCCGACAGTAGCTCTACTTATACCAGGACTGACCCCGTCGTCTCCATCATTCTGCCGAGCGCTTCCATCACACGCCGACAGCGTCATAGCATTTTGGTACACCAGAATTACATTCATTTCCAATGGAACGCTGCGTTGCGCCTTGCAGCATTGCGTTGCAGAGGCAGTTGGAGTGTGCGTTCTGTGTGGTTGGGGTTTAACATCTGATTTTAAGAAGAGAATTGTAACAATATATGCAGGGTTTTTTACTTTACGGCTGTGGTAACGATCCATGCTATCCGGGATCACTGGGACGTCCATACCGCACTACCACATTGAAGTCGACATTTCAAATGGTAGTGGTTAGGTTTAGGATTTAGGTTAGTGACATCCCAAGGATCCCGGTTAGCACAAACCCTGTGGTAACTCGTGACGACTCTTCTCCTGTGGATCTGGTTGAAAATGCATAACGTGGCGCGGCTACGTCACCTACACACAAACACATCCACCCACACTCATCATCATCATCATCATCATCATCATCATCATCATCGCAGCCAACCTGATAACAAATATGTTAAACCAATGACAGTTTATGGGTCAACTTGTATTCGTCACAAAAGACATGGACAACAAACACATTGCAATAAGGATTATGGTAGATCTGTTGCTAGAGACTGGGTGAGGATTAGGGTTAGGATTAGGGTTAGGATTAGGGTTAGGATTATGGTAGATCTGTTGCTAGAGACTGGGTTAGGATTAGGGTTAGAATTAGGGTTAGGATTAGGGTTAGGATTATGGTAGATCTGTTGTTAGAGACTGGGTTAGGATTAGGGTTAGGATTAGGATTATGGTAGATCTGTTGTTAGAGACTGGGTTAGGATTAGGGTTAGGATTAGGGTTAGGATTAGGGTTAGGATTATGGTAGATCTGTTGCTAGAGACTGGGTTAGGATTAGGGTTAGGATTATGGTAGATCTGTTGCTAGAGACTGGGTTAGGATTAGGCCGAAACATTTATATAGTTTATTAGTAATAAACATTTAAGGTTAGGATTTGAAATAAACATTTATACCGTTGTGTTGTGCATAAGAACAGCCCATAGCCGTGGTATATTGGCCATATACCACACCCCCTCGGGCCTTATTGCTTAATTACAGACCTGTTCAATAGCACTACTTCAAAATAACACATTTCAAAACAGCTCATTTCACATTTAGGCAAAAAGGGTTTTCTATTAACTCTGATTTCAGATCTATTGAAGACTGCCCTCACAGATCACTGTCAAATCACAAAGCTCCAGCACAGAGATCGGTATCCTGATTGGTCAATGAATAACTCAACCGTTCAATCAATAAAATAATCATTCAATATAGCCAATGAATGAGCTGGTGGAGCAGCACAGCCACCGTGGCACTCCCAGCAGCCTGACAGGAAGCTCCTGTGGAGGGAAACTGAAGTTGAACAACACCTTAAAAATCAATTACAGACAGACAGACAGACAGACAGACAGGCAGGCAGGCAGACAGGCAGGCAGGCAGGCAGGCAGGCAGGCAGACAGGCAGACAGGCAGACAGACAGACAGACAGACAGGCAGGCAGGCAGGCAGGCAGGCAGGCAGACAGACAGACAGACAGACAGACAGGCAGGCAGGCAGGCAGGCAGGCAGGCAGGCAGGCAGGCAGACAGACAGACAGACAGACAGACAGACAGACAGACAGACAGACAGACAGACCTCTAGCAGCACGGCCATGTAGGATCTCCACCTCCACTGTGTGATTGGCTCTTCCGATACGGTTCAAAGCCATGAGGGTGTAATTCCCAGCATCCTCTCTGCTCAGGTGTGTGGGCGGGGTCAGTACCTGTCCGTCTCTCAGCCAGGTGACCGATGGGAGGGGATTGCCTCTGACATCACAAGTTAGCCCCTCCCCCGCTCGCACCTCTAGCTTGGCAGAACAGGAGAACTCAGGAGCGACTGGGGAGAGGGGGGGGGGGAGAAAGGATACGAAACTTCAGTGAAACAACCATATTATAATCATCATCATGACCTCATAATTACATCCCCCATAATTTGATCCCCATCATCTTTACAACCATCATAACCCACAGTACTGATCTGTACAGATAGACATTACCAATCGAGTCACGAATCACCAGACGGACTCACAGTGCACAGTGGTGTTGAGGCGGTCTGATTCCATTACAGCAGGAGGTCGGGGTCCCTCTGGTCCCAGATCCAACATGGCTGAACAAAACCACTGGGCCCTGTCGTCAACACTAGTGGGGGAGAACTGCAGGGAATAACTCTCGTTCACCGGTTGCCTCATGTCATTGTTCAATTGGTGAATGTCGTTGTTCAGTGGTTGTGTGTATAACACTGTCCGTTCACCATTGGTAGAGACTTTGAAGAAGGTCACTCTGAGGTGCTCAATAGGAGCGATGTTCTGGACAAAACAATGCAGAGAGTACTGATGCCCCTCAACCACGGGACCAGAGTGGTTTACATATCTGATGGAGACTCTGTCTGGAAGCTCTGTGGAGGAAGGGAAACACACACGCACCATTGAAATGAACAGAGTGTGTTTCTGGTCAGTGTGTTACTAACAGGTTTCTGATCAGTTACTAACAGGTTTCTGATCAGTTACTAACAGGTTTCTGGTCAGTTACTAACAGGTTTCTGGTCAGTTACTAACAGGTTTCTGGTCAGTGTGTTACTAACAGGTTTCTGGTCAGTTACTAACAGGTTTCTGGTCAGTGTGTTACTAACAGGTTTCTGATCAGTTACTAACAGTTTTCTGGTCAGTTACTAACAGGTTTCTGGTCAGTTACTAACAGGTTTCTGGTCAGTGTTACTAACAGGTTTCTGGTCAGTGTGTCACTAACAGGTTTCTGGTCAGTGTTACTAACAGGTTTCTGGTCAGTTACTAACAGGTTTCTGGTCAGTTACTAACAGGTTTCTGGTCAGTGTGTCACTAACAGGTTTCTGGTCAGTTACTAACAGGTTTCTGGTCAGTTACTAACAGGTTTCTGGTCAGTTACTAACAGTGTGTTACTAACAGGTCTCTGGTCAGTTACTAACAGGTTTCTGGTCAGTGTGTTACTAACAGGTTTCTGGTCAGTGTGTCACTAACAGGTTTCTGGTCAGTTACTAACAGGTTTCTGGTCAGTTACTAACAGGTTTCTGGTCAGTGTGTTACTAACAGGTTTCTGGTCAGTGTGTCACTAACAGGTTTCTGGTCAGTTACTAACAGGTTTCTGGTCAGTTACTAACAGGTTTCTGGTCAGTTACTAACAGTGTGTTACTAACAGGTCTCTGGCCAGTTACTAACAGGTTTCTGGTCAGTGTGTTACTAACAGGTTTCTGGTCAGTGTGTCACTAACAGGTTTCTGGTCAGTTACTAACAGGTTTCTGGTCAGTGTTTTACTAACAGGTTTCTGGTCAGTGTGTTACTAACAGGTTTCTGGTCAGTGTGTCACTAACAGGTTTCTGGTCAGTTACTAACAGGTTTCTGGTCAGTGTTACTAACAGGTTTCTGGTCAGTTACTAACAGGTTTCTGGTCAGTTACTAACAGGTTTCTGGTCAGTGTGTTACTAACAGGTTTCTGGTCAGTGTGTCACTAACAGGTTTCTGGTCAGTTACTAACAGGTTTCTGGTCAGTTACTAACAGGTTTCTGGTCAGTTACTAACAGTGTGTTACTAACAGGTCTCTGGTCAGTTACTAACAGGTTTCTGGTCAGTGTGTTACTAACAGGTTTCTGGTCAGTGTGTCACTAACAGGTTTCTGGTCAGTTACTAACAGGTTTCTGGTCAGTTACTAACAGGTTTCTGGTCAGTGTGTTACTAACAGGTTTCTGGTCAGTGTGTCACTAACAGGTTTCTGGTCAGTTACTAACAGGTTTCTGGTCAGTTACTAACAGGTTTCTGGTCAGTTACTAACAGTGTGTTACTAACAGGTCTCTGGTCAGTTACTAACAGGTTTCTGGTCAGTGTGTTACTAACAGGTTTCTGGTCAGTGTGTCACTAACAGGTTTCTGGTCAGTTACTAACAGGTTTCTGGTCAGTGTTTTACTAACAGGTTTCTGGTCAGTGTGTTACTAACAGGTTTCTGGTCAGTGTGTCACTAACAGGTTTCTGGTCAGTTACTAACAGGTTTCTGGTCAGTGTTTTACTAACAGGTTTCTGGTCAGTGTGTTACTAACAGGTTTCTGGTCAGTGTGTCACTAACAGGTTTCTGCACAGACAAAAGATACTGGGAGACACGAGAGACAGTCAGAGAGCAAACATACGAGGGAAGTTACTCACTGTAAACAGTAACTTTCAGCACTCTGGCACACTGGCCTCCCACCTCAGAGATCTCAAAGCATTGAGGCTTTATATTCCAGTCAGTCAGGCTGTCTACTCTCCAAGTCAGCTCTTTCACCTCAGTGCCAAAGAGCGGAGATTCTCCTAGGCTCGGCTCCCAGCCCATAGAGGTGACCGTATCGGAGGTGCAGTTGGCCGAAGCAGGGGCTCCATACTTCACCACCAGCCCAGCAGGACTGACCACCAGGGAACAAGACTCACACTCGCCTGGAGAGAGAAACGGATGGGGGGGAAGGGAGGGGAGAGATATTATGTCTGTGAGTGGAGAGCCTGGAAGTGTCAGGAAACCAACGTCTTAACAATTACGCAAATAGAAAACACGACTACACACTTTTTGAGAGACGAGAGAGAGAGCGAGAGCGAGAGCGAGAGAGAGAGAGCGAGAGAGAGAGAGAGAGAGAGAGCTGGGGAAGAAGGTGCTGGTGGGACAGGAGGAAAGGGAAGTGACCTCACCGTTGTCATTGACAGAGAATGCTGACGACGCCAAAATCCAAACACAGCAACAGCACACGCATGCACACACACACACACACACTTAATATCCAAAAAATGAGGAGAGGAAAGGAGTTCCTGACAGGAAGGAAGGAGTCCCTGACCTAGCCAATCATCTCTCTGTGACCATTTTTCAGCCAATTACCTCATTCCTCTCTATGAACAGTGTTCAGTGGTCCTTTGGGACATTATGATCTCATTTACATTCACTGACATAGGCAATACATATACAGTCATGATAGCACTGTGTGTGTGTGTGTGTGTGTATTTGTTCAACCGCCATCTCTATCTCTCTCAACCTCAATCTTAGTGTAATATAATCCAAAACATACTTTCAAAGTCGATTCGCCACCTGCAAAGCATACAACAGCTGTAAAACAGTACAGTGGAATTCTTACCTTGAGAACTCTTTCCCATCAAAATCAAATCAAATCAAATCAAATTTTATTTGTCACATACACATGGTTAGCAGATGTTAATGCGAGTGTAGCGAAATGCTTGTGCTTCTAGTTCCGACAATGCAGTAATAACAAGTAATCTAACTAACAATTCCAAAACTACTGTCTTGTACACAGTGTAAGGGGATAAAGAATATGTACATAAGGATATATGAATGAGTGATGGTACAGAGCAGCATAGGCAAGATACAGTAGATGGTATCGGGTACAGTATGTACAAATGAGATGAGTATGTAAACAAAGTGGCATAGTATAGTATAAAGTGGCTAGTGATACATGTATTACATAAGGATACCGTCGATGATATAGAGTACAGTATATACGTATGCGTATGAGATGAATAATGTAGGGTAAGTAACATTTATATAAGGTAGCATTGTTTAAAGTGGCTAGTGATATATTTACATCATTTCCCATCAATTCCCATTTATTAAAGTGGCTGGAGTTGAGTCAGTGTCAGTGTGTTGGCAGCAGCCACTCAGTGTTAGTGGTGGCTGTTTAACAGTCTGATGGCCTTGAGATAGAAGCTGTTTTTCAGTCTCTCGGTCCCAGCTTTGATGCACCTGTACTGACCTCGCCTTCTGGATGATAGCGGGGTGAACAGGCAGTGGCTCGGGTGGTTGATGTCCTTGATGATCTTTATGGCCTTCCTGTGACATCGGGTGGTGTAGGTGTCCTGGAGGGCAGGTAGTTTGCCCCCGGTGATGCGTTGTGCAGACCTCACTACCCTCTGGAGAGCCTTACGGTTGAGGGCGGTGCAGTTGCCATACCAGGCGGTGATACAGCCCGCCAGGATGCTCTCGATTGTGCATCTGTAGAAGTTTGTGAGTGCTTTTGGTGACAAGCCGAATTTCTTCAGCCTCCTGAGGTTGAAGAGGCGCTGCTGCGCCTTCTTCACGATGCTGTCTGTGTGAGTGGACCAATTCAGTTTGTTTGTGATGTGTATGCCGAGGAACTTAAAACTTGCTACCCTCTCCACTACTGTTCCATCGATGTGGATAGGGGGGTGTTCCCTCTGCTGTTTCCTGAAGTCCACAATCATCTCAATGCAGTGATAATAATGATAATAATACTAATAATAATGATAATAATACTAATGATATAGATAATAATAGAAAATATAATTTAAAAAAATACAGGAAGTATGATATACGTTCTTTTTTTAAAACCAATTGTTTCCTGGTGATCTAATAGTCACCTTTCTAAATACTAAATCTCTTTCATGATCTACTGCTCTGTATCAAGCCTTTCTCCTTCTCACTCATTTTCTCTCAGACAGACAGACAGACAGACAGACACACAGACACACACACACACACTCACCTGGCTTCAGAAGGTGGAGGATGAGGAGGAGAGAGAGTGTGTGCATGCTGCGTCTGTTCCTTCACTGAGAGATCAGTAGCTGCACAATGCTCCCCTCAAGAGTTCTCTTAGTAACTGAGCCGAAGATAGCTGATCTCCTCCGTGTGTGTGTGTGTGTGTGTGTGTGTGTGTGTGTGTGTGTGTGTGTGTGTCCAGCTCATTGTCCCTTTTCTTTAGTCTTTTGGGTTTGTCCTGTGACTAACCTGGGTGTTCCTACTGTTCTGACTACGACCGCGTTCCAAGAATGGCACCCTATTCCCTATATAGTGCACTACTTTTAACCAGAGTCCTATGGCCAATGGTACCCTATTCCCTATATAGTGCACTACTTAGGGCGCAGGGTGCCATTTAGGATGCAGACCTGTGAGAGGAAGGAAGGGAGGAGAGAGTGCTTGTCTCTAAACACAATGTGGAGTAAGAAGGGTGGGCAGAACACAAACACCATTTACAGCACACAGTACATACACACTATAGTATCAGATACTATGTCTGCTAATGAGGAGGCTACACACATACACACTATAGTATCAGATACTATGTCTGCTAATGAGTTAAATAGGAGGAGGCTACCTACATACACACTATAGTATCAGATACTATGTCTGCTAATGAGTTAAATAGGAGGCTACCTACATACACACTAAAGTATCAGATACTATGTCTGCTAATGAGTTGAATAGGAGGAGGCTACCTAAATACACACTAAAGTATCAGATACTATGTCTGCTAATGAGTTAAATAGGAGGAGGCTACACACATACACACTAAAGTATCAGATACTATGTCTGCTAATTTCCCAACTGTATTTAATTTATTTATTTATTTTGCTCCTTTGCACCCTATTATTTTTATTTCTACTTTGCACATTCTTCCATTGCAAAACTACCATTCCAGTGTTTTACTTGCTATATTGTATTTACCTTGCCACCATGGCCTTTTTTGCCTTTACCTCCCTTCTCACCTCATTTGCTCACATTGTATATAGACTTGTTTATACTGTATTATTGACTGTATGTTTGTTTTACTCCATGTGTAACTCTGTGTCGTTGTATCTGTCGAACTGCTTTGCTTTATCTTGGCCAGGTCGCAATTGTAAATGAGAACTTGTTCTCAACTTGCCTACCTGGTTAAATAAAGGTAAAATAAAAAAAATAAAAATAAATAGGAGGAGGCTACCTACATACACACTAAAGTATCAGATACTATGTCTGCTAATGAGTTGAATAGGAGGCTACCTACATACACACTAAAGTATCAGATACTATGTCTGCTAATGAGTTGAATAGGAGGAGGCTACCTACATACACACTAAAGTATCAGATACTTTGTGTGATATGTGCTGCTTCACGTGATGTATTGTTGTCTCTACCTTCTTGCCCTTTGTGCTGTTGTCTGTGCCCAACAATGTTTGTAGCCTGTTTTCTGCTGCTACTTTGTTGTGTTGCTACCATGTTGTTGTCGTGTCTTGCTGCCATGCTATGCTGTCATCTTTAGGTCTCTCTTTAGGTAGTGTTGTGTTGTCTCTTGTTGTGATGTGTGTTTTTGTCCTATATTTTTATGTAATTTATTTTTATTTTTAATCTCAGCCCCCATTCCCGCAGGAGGCCTTTTGCCTTTTGGTAGGCCGTCATTGTAAATAAGAATTAGTTGTTAATTAACTGACTTGCCAAGTTAAATAAAGGTTAAATAAATAAATATGTCTGCTAGTGTGTTGAATAGTAGGCGATTCCAAAATAATAGGAGAAGGCTAAACACAGAGCTGATCATAAGTGGAGAAATACATGTCTGATAACTAGTATACGATAGGATTATAATTGTGCATATATTTCCAATCGTTTATTTCGCCTTCATAACCCATTTACACACGGTTCACAGGACACGACTCTTATGTTGAAGGATTGTTCAACCCAAAATGACGTCACCCGGAAGTAATTGCTTAGCTGGCGTCAAATAGTTTTCCACCGATATTCTCATCCCAACAAACAAATTATTTCAAGTAGCTAGGAAATTCGTTTAAATGTGTTTTACATTTTCAGTTTGAACTTTAATGAGTTATTTAAATAACGCATGTCTCAGACAAACTCTTGAGTCTTTATATTGTATATACTGGGGCTGTGTCTTTATATTGTATATACTGGGGGCTGAGTCTATATATATAGTATATACTGGGCTGTGTCTTTATATTGTATATACTGGGGGCTGAGTCTATATATAGTATATACTGGGGCTGTGTCTTTATATTGTATATACTGGGGGCTGAGTCTATATATAGTATATACTGGGGCTGAGTCTATATATATAGTATATACTGGGGCTGAGTCTATATATAGTATATACTGGGGGCTGAGTCTCTATATATAGTATATACTGGGGCTGAGTCTATATATATAGTAAATACTGGGGCTGAGTCTATATATAGTATATACTGGGGCTGAGTCTATATATAGTATATACTGGGGCTGAGTCTATATATAGTATATACTGGGGCTGAGTCTATATATATAGTAAATACTGGGGCTGAGTCTATATATAGTATATACTGGGGGCTGAGTCTCTATATATAGTATATACTGGGGCTGAGTCTATATATAGTATATACTGGGGGCTGAGTCTATATATATAGTATATACTGGGGCTGAGTCTATATATAGTATATACTGGGGCTGAGTCTATATATAGTATATACTGGGGGCTGAGTCTCTATATATAGTATATACTGGGGCTGAGTCTATATGTAGTATATACTGGGGCTGAGTCTATATATAGTATATACTGGGGCTGTGTCTTTATATAGTATATACTGGGGGCTGAGTCTCTATATATAGTATATACTGGGGCTGAGTCTATATGTAGTATATACTGGGGCTGAGTCTATATATATAGTATATACTGGGGCTGAGTCTGTATATAGTATATACTGGGGCTGAGTCTATATATATAGTATATACTGGGGCTGAGTCTATATGTAGTATATACTGGGGCTGAGTCTATATATATAGTATATACTGGGGCTGAGTCTATATGTAGTATATACTGGGGCTGAGTCTATATATATAGTATATACTGGGGCTGAGTCTATATGTAGTATATACTGGGGCTGAGTCTATATATATAGTATATACTGGGGCTGAGTCTATATATAGTATATACTGTGGGCTGAGTCTCTATATATAGTATATACTGGGGCTGAGTCTATATATATAGTAAATACTGGGGCTGAGTCTATATATAGTATATACTGGGGCTGAGTCTATATATAGTATATACTGGGGCTGAGTCTATATATAGTATATACTGGGGCTGAGTCTATATATATAGTAAATACTGGGGCTGAGTCTATATATATAGTAAATACTGGGGCTGAGTCTATATATAGTATATACTGGGGGCTGAGTCTCTATATATAGTATATACTGGGGCTGAGTCTATATGTAGTATATACTGGGGCTGAGTCTATATATAGTATATACTGGGGCTGAGTCTATATATAGTATATACTGGGGGCTGAGTCTATATATATAGTATATACTGGGGCTGAGTCTATATATAGTATATACTGGGGCTGAGTCTATATATAGTATATACTGGGGGCTGAGTCTATATATATAGTATATACTGGGGCTGAGTCTATATATAGTATATACTGGGGGCTGAGTCTCTATATATAGTATATACTGGGGCTGAGTCTATATGTAGTATATACTGGGGCTGAGTCTATATATATAGTATATACTGGGGCTGAGTCTATATATAGTATATACTGGGGCTGAGTCTATATGTAGTATATACTGGGGCTGAGTCTATATATATAGTATATACTGGGGCTGAGTCTATATGTAGTATATACTGGGGCTGAGTCTATATATAGTATATACTGGGGCTGAGTCTATATATAGTATATACTGGGGGCTGAGTCTATATATAGTATATACTGGGGGCTGAGTCTATATATAGTATATACTGGGGGCTGAGTCTATATATAGTATATACTGGGGCTGAGTCTATATATAGTATATACTGGGGCTGAGTCTATATATAGTATATACTGGGGGCTGAGTCTATATATATAGTATATACTGGGGCTGAGTCTATATATAGTATATACTGGGGCTGAGTCTATATATAGTATATACTGGGGGCTGAGTCTATATATAGTATATACTGGGGCTGAGTCTATATATAGTATATACTGGGGCTGAGTCTATATATAGTATATACTGGGGGCTGAGTCTATATATATAGTATATACTGGGGCTGAGTCTATATATAGTATATACTGGGGGCTGAGTCTATATATAGTATATACTGGGGCTGAGTCTATATATAGTATATACTGGGGGCTGAGTCTATATATATAGTATATACTGGGGCTGAGTCTATATATAGTATATACTGGGGGCTGAGTCTATATATATAGTATATACTGGGGCTGAGTCTATATATAGTATATACTGGGGGCTGAGTCTATATATAGTATATACTGGGGGCTGAGTCTATATATAGTATATACTGGGGCTGAGTCTATATGTAGTATATACTGGGGCTGAGTCTATATATAGTATATACTTGGGCTGAGTCTATATATAGTATATACTGGGGGCTGAGTGTCCCAAATGGCGCACTATTACCTCTGTAGTGCACTACATTTGACCATGGGCCCTATTCTGTAGTGCACTACATTTGACCATGGGCCCTATTCTGTAGTGCACTACATTTGACCATGGGCCCTATTCTGTAGTGCACTACATTTGACCATGGGCCCTATTCTGTAGTGCACTACATTTGACCATGGGCCCTATTCTGTAGTGCACTACATTTGACCATGGGCCCTATTCTGTAGTGCACTACATTTGACCATTGGCCCTATTCTGTAGTGCACTACATTTGACCATGGGCCCTATTCTGTAGTGCACTACATTTGACCATGGGCCCTATTCTGTAGTGCACTACATTTGACCATGGGCCCTATTCTGTAGTGCACTACATTTGACCATGGGCCCTATTCTGTAGTGCACTACATTTGACCATGGGCCCTATTCTGTAGTGCACTACATTTGACCATGGGCCCTATTCTGTAGTGCACTACATTTGACCATGGGCCCTATTCTGTAGTGCACTACATTTGACCATGGGCCCTATTCTGTAGTGCACTACATTTGACCATGGGCCCACAAAATAAGTCCATAGACTCCAGTGGTAAATCTTTTTTTATACATAATTAAAATCAGTAGAAGGTCTTTATATGTTTATATGTAGTCCAACGCTCTAACCACTAGGCTACGCTGCCACCCCTGGTTAACTAATAGGTCTTTATATGTTTATATGTAGTCCAACGCTCTAACCACTAGGCTACGCTGCCACCCCTGGTTAACTAATAGGTCTTTATATGTTGGCTAGGCCTTCTATAAGTCAATCATTTCACCTGATTAGCCTAAACTATATACGCTATAGACTATGCAGAGCCACGGTCGGGTCCATTCGGATCTATCAGCTGTGGTTACGTAGACCCGAGATCCGATGACAATCAAACAGGACCTGAGGGACAGGTTAGAATTTCAGACCAGAATGGGCGCGGGTCTCGGGTATATGAAGACCTCTAATTGACATCCAAAGTAAACAATATGAGTGTGTTGTTATGTCATGAGTTGGGTGCTGTGGGTAACCGGAAGTGGTCTTGTGATAATTGTTGGGTTTCTGCTGGTCAGAGTGAGAAGGCGCGTTAAGTGAGTGGGGGCAAGAAATGTGAATTGTTTTGAGCTCAAGAAAAGGGCGCCATTGAAAGGAGTGATTACTGGGGTAGCAGTAAATGTAAAAGTGGACCAATTGAAGGGAAGATTCCCGGTGTTTGTGATGCTTTTCATTTGGCGACGTAGACAGGGTGGTGTGAGTGGTGAAACAGAAGTCATTGTCTGTTCTTTTGAGTTTGGATATTGATTCTTTGCCCGACAAAGTGATGTTAGGATATACAAGTTATCCTGTACAAGCTTTTGTGCCGAATACATTATGTTGTTACAGGTGTCAAGCTTATGGGCATGTGGCAGCAGTGTGTAGGAGGGAGGTTCCTAGGTGTGAGAAGTGTGCAGACAGGCATGAGACAAAGGCATTTGTAGAATTGGGGAAAGTAGTGGTATGTGTTAATTGTAGGTGTGTCTGGGGATCAGAAATGTCCCGTGCGAGAGAGGCAGGTTGAGGTTTCCAGGGTTAGATTAGTGCAGCAGTTGTATGCTGAGGCAATGAAGAAAATAGAGGAAGATGTGTCAAGGGGGGGATCCTGAGAGGAGTGGTGCAAGTAGTAGATCTGTACCAGTACAGAGGGATAGGCAGAGGAGTGTTATGTTTCAGTAAGATTGGATTTTTAGTATTTATAGCAATGGTTATTAACTGTACTGCAGGGATGGAACGTAAAGTCGCAGAACATTTAAGTTGTGGCAGCTGCAGAGAGGTATGTGGGTGTGTGAGACTTGACATCAGAAGAGTTATAGGGTGTGTTAAGTGGTGGTGTCCCATCAGATGTAAATAGTGGAGTTGGGTGGTGTTATTTAAAAAAAAAATATATATATATATATATATATAACAATTGTGAGTGTTATATGGTAGGGTATTTGTTCATGTATTTTTTTCAAACAAACTATAAGGGAGTTCTACTCCAGTCTAGATGGTGGCGGTAATGCAACATGTATTGGATGCCAAACGCCGTTAAACCACACCGAAGAAGAAGACGCATTTCCGCCAGAAGCACGACTCTACGCTGATACGACGCTCACGAACATTTTCTGCCGCATCTCATCAACCAGACCAAACGCACTCGGGAAGTGGATGAATGTTTCCACTTGCTCTACGAGACCTCGCCATTTCATCAAGTTCTTATCGGCTAAATAATTAGCTACAGGAAATCAAGGTAACCTATTGCTAATTTCCAAAACATGTTAAACGTGAGCTTGTAGCACGGTCTGTAAAACTAACGCATTACATGATTAAACGGTAGTGGTTGCCGCGGCTTGGCTTTGTTGTTCCCCCAGCTAGCTAAATTTAGCTTTTAGCGATAAGCCTCTTGTTAGTTAGCTAGCTACACATCTCCCGTCCAACCCGTTTGTGTCGATAGCTAGCTAACAAACTAACATAATTTCGGGGTAACGGTTGAAGTGACTTTTACTTAATAGTTAGGCATCTGTCGTCTCATTGTGAGTAAACTGACTGTGGCGAGGAATTAGCTAACTAGCTAACCAGCCAACCGCCAGCTCATATAGCCACATATAGCTAAACAAAATGTCTTAACTACAGCAACGTTAATCTGAACCACTAGGTAGCTAAATTGGCTGGGTTAACCGTTGCTAAACTCTTGCTATCTGTTATGAAAACAGCTAATCCCTGAACCGTTTATCACAACTTCTTAATTTGCATGATAACGTTATGTCGACAACTTGTAGTAATTGTATTGTTTCTATCAAAATAATGGCGCTGTGAAGCAGGCACACAAGCGTTTCGCTACACTCAAAATAACATCTGATAAATATATGTGACCAATACAATTTGATTTGAAGAATAACTAAATTTCTTCCGGGTCACGGTTTTTGTTTGGAATCCTTCAGAATAAGAGAGTCGTCATGTATACTTATGCAATAAGGCCAGAGGAGGTGTGGTATATGGCAAATATACCACCGCTAAGGGCTGTTCTTATGCGCCACGTGGCGTGCCTGGATATAGTGGTGGGGAGTCGAATCTATTCCTTAAGCTTCGATTCCACTAAACTCCTTAAGGAATCTATTTGCTGTAGTCTACTTTGAAAACAAACTCACAGCAAAGAAAGAGCGAGGGGGAGAGAAAGAGATGGGAGGGGGCACAGCCAGAACCATGCATTGGTAATCAAAAGAAGTAGGCTATCGCAATACTGCATTTGCACAAGTTCACTAGAGTAGGGGCTATCGACACACTCTAAACACACTAGTGTTTTTCATAGTGAAGAGAAAGAAGAGCCAGCGTGTTAGACAGAGGATCGGGGCAGACACAACCGTGCACATAGGCTATATCTTGGTTATCTGTCTCGTCTAGCAATGCATCATAAATTCACCAAAAGTATATATTAGGCTGTCAATGACTGGTTAAGCTATTCTTCATGGTGCCAGTGTATTGAAGTTGAACATAGCCAAATGCATCAGTTTAATTAGCCCTAAATATGCATTAAAGCGTGTTTTGGGAGTCGAGCAAGAGTCGGCTCCAACCGCAGGGAGTCGGCTACCTGGACACAGCCCATGGCCATGGGCTCCGGAGTGGCGCAGTGATCCAAGGCATTGCATCTCAGTGCTAGACGCGCAACTACAGACACCCTGGTTCGAATCCAGCTGTATCACAATCGTCCGTGATTGGGAGTCCCATAGGGCGTCGCACAATTGGCCCAGCGTCATCTGGGTTTGGCCGTCATTGTTAATAAGAACTGACTTGCCTGGTTAAATAAAGGTATAACAAAAACTTATGCTATTATAAACTGGTTACCAAAGTAATTAGACCAGTAAAAATGTTGGTCTTATCATACCCGCGGTGTACTTAAGGGATAATCAACGAGGGTTATGTCTATGGAAAATAATGAGTGACGTGGAAGGTGTTTTCGGGAACTGATAAAACTGACCTATTTTCCAGAGAACCCATAGAGCCCTGCGTTGATTATCCCTTTCATACCACGGCTATAATTTAACACCATTTGCCGGTAGAAATGTGTTCAACATCCACTGAAGTAGCTAGCAAGTTTTTCTAGGTGGCTACAGTAGTTGCTGTGGTAACCAAACAGACTTGCTTGTTTAGCTAACCAAACCACCAGTCCTAGCTTGCTGTTATGAAAATCGAATTCAACAATACCAATACTGTTTTCAATTACACTTTTGCAGCTCAAACAAAACTTGTAAAAGTTAACTATAGCAATTTTATTATAAGAGGTCATATTAAAGAGACGCTAATCATCTTAAATCCCCTTGTTTCATATTGGACATAAATATTGCACCGTACATAATCGATTGTGTGTCCGTAAAACCAGGGTCCGGCCTACAAACTAAAGTCCAAAGCATACAAAACGGAAGGGTTTGACCCAAAGTTTAATTTGAGTTTTTTTCACTGGGGTATTAGTCGTGCAATTTTACATCTAACTACGATGTTTGGAGCAGTATTTCATTTGCATTAAAACGAGTCTGTCGTTGAATGACAACAAACCTTCCCCACAGTTGACCAATCACAGACAGGGGCGTAGACTTTGGATACTAGACTTCAGCTTGCCTCAAGAAAATTGTGTGCGCCCGAACAGTCAAAAGAAGAAAAAAAACATACGAACACCAAAAACGAACAAAAATGTCATCAAAATATAAGGGCAAATAGTTTCTACTGGGAAGCATATGGCAAGCTTAAGGGATGGTTGATTGATCAAGAGCATTGTCTCTCCGTTGACCCAGTCAGTCAGTTAACAGAACCAAGACGTTCTAAGGAAGGTCCAATCATTTTTCTTGTTAGACCCAACTTTTCTGAATATCAAAGACGTTCTGCGCGATGCGGAAGCTGTTGGCAAGTTAGGGACTTTGTTGCTTCATTTAGAGTTTGTTGACCCCTCGTTATTTTTCTTGATTTTAGTCTAGCGACAAATTCAGCTACTTTTTTTAGGCTGCCATTGGGAAGTTTTCTATGGTTTTGATTAGGGATGCACCGATATTACATTTTTTTGGACAATATCCGATATTTTCCTTGCCTTAAAAAAAAAAAATATACCGATTTGATTTTTTTAAATTGCGGCCTTTGAACTATATGAGTTGTTAAATAGTTGAAACGCACACAGTACGTTATTTTTAGGGCATTTACGTGTGTCCCCATTACCAGTAAAACATAATCAAAACCCATTTATTTCACTTACTTGCTGTGCTGTTTCGTTGTTCATTTGTTCAGTCGTTTAATTCTCAACCGGGATTTCATCATACATGTCAAGCAGTAAAGTTTCAGCTCTGTCTGTCCGTGGCCTCTCTTCCTCGGTGCGTCACTGTCACTGTGTCTGTTTCCATCTTTTCCAGCTGTGTCTAACATTTCACGTAAACCCTGTTTCTTGTCTGCATCGAAGTAGCGGGTCTTGTACCTAGCATCGAGCATGGTGGCGACACAGTAAAGAGGCTCAGAGAGAATGCCACCGAATCGCTTGTTCACAGCCTCTACTAGAGTACTTTTCCAAGTTAACCCCACAGTCTGTTGGCATTTTATTTTGAGCAGGCATGAGAACCAGCACATTTTTTGAGCATGCAATACGGCTTTCCTCAGTATGAAATCCTTGTAGACCCACTTTGCTGTCAGACTCAGAACGCTCACCGCTGGTCTAAATGTCAGTCGTGAAGCAAATGGCAGTGATGCCCATTAGCAAGTAGCTCATAGACGTGTGTTTCATCAATACTCCGGTAGGGCAACATCTGAAAAATGGCGCCTATTTGGTAGTGTGTACCGGTGCTTGACCAGTTGGGGAAAGCCAACATCATCCACGACAGAGAACGGTTGATTTTTTTTTTTTTATTTTTTTTAAGGGCAATGAATTACATTATCTTGGCATTTAATGGATTTAGTCCTTTTGAGTTGTCTCGCTGAAATGTTCTTAATCTTTCAAATGACTGCTGGACTTGTTGATTGCTCCATCCACACAGCAGACATTGTGGGCTAGGTTAGGAATGCTGTGTTGCACGTGTAGGGCTATATTTGTTGTGGCGTCATTACGTCATCTATCTACGTTATATAGGTATGGACGTCAGCGTTAAACTAGACAGCGGGCCGATGTTGGCATTTTTAGCTAATATCGGCCAATTCCAATACTCTTACCGACCTATATCGTGCATCCCTAATTTTGATAGCATTTAGCGACTTTTCCCACTCAATTCTGCTGTGAAAGCTGTCTGTGTAACGGAAATCACAGCAACGGCGCACACAGGCAGAGAAGCACAAGGGGAGGGGGTGAAAACACTACATCGGGGACCAATAGCGATTCTCACTGAAATTGTTGGCAACACCGTGCGGAAGAGCGAAACAAACCGCATGTTGAATATAGTGGCATGATAAAGCCTAAAGAACTAGGACCCAACGGAAATAACTTCATAAAATAAAAATGTGACTTAACTGAAATCTAGGACCGTCTCCGACTAAAATGACAATTTAAAGTAAAAATCTTGGTCGAGCCAGAGTTGCCTATTCTTTAAACTTTTCCATGTATAGACGGACACATCCTATTTGTTTTAATCAAATCATCTATATTCATGTAGCTTGTCTGATGCTTTAAGCACACTGTTTGATTAAATAATTAACACACACAAATTACTAGAGGGAGTCCAACCAGCAATTTTTTGAATGTGGTGAGCCAGGCTCCGACTTGCTGTACTGTGTTTTTAAAAAAAATGTAAAAAGATTGCAAGTGAGACTAGCCCCTGTTGTCTCTCCTCCCTGCGGCAGTGACCACCACAGAACATAGTGTTTATCGCGCTGTCCGTGTGGCTTAAACTGCGACATAATTTTAGCCATTTCTGACTGAACAGTAATGTTCGCAAAATCCCCCATTTTGTTTAGGATAAACATTCCCTATTGGTTTCCTCCCTCAATTTTCTTAGACAATTAAAGCAAGGGCTGTTTCCTTGTCTCCTCAAGGGGTACGCGCAACGCTGTCGGGGGTACGCCAAATACAAATGTGATTCACATTTATTTTTTTATTTCTTTTAAACAACTGTACATTTATATTTTCCAACGGGGCTATACATTTGGACGAGATTTGTTTCTCGCCTGAGTAGCCTCGTTTCACTGCCAAAAATGTTATTAAACCATCTAGTGTTCAGCGAAATAACAACACAATGTCAAATATACAGGTAAATAATTAACATCCAATCACAATAACCGTTACTCATCCAATCACAATAACCGCTACTCATCCAATCACATTAACCGTTACTCTCTAGCGCACTCTTGCGCAGACATTTAAAAATGAAACATGACCATTTGAAAAATAAGCCACGGGAGTTTTTTGAGCGAGAATAAAGACAGTTTTCGAGTAGTAAGACGTGTATAAAAGCAACAGATACCATTTTAATAAGAAGGTGCTAGAAGCGTCTTATATGGTGAGCTACTGAGTGGCTAGGACAGACAAGCCCCATACTATTGTGAAGGACTTCATTCTTCCTGCTGCTGGGACAATGCTGGAGGAAAAGGCCTTAAAAAAACTATACAGACAATGCCTCCATCAAACACTGTTTCACGACCCATCAGTGACACGGCAGGAGATGATTTCAAACAATTACTACTTCACATAAATGCCAGTGAATTCTATGCGTTACAGCTGGATGAGTCAACGGAGGTGGCGGGCCTGGCACGGCACGTCTGTTAGGTTTATGGGGGCTCTTGGCAAATCGCACTGTTAAGACACGGATGCCCTTTGCAACCACGTACCTATGTGAGAGTGGATTCTCGGCCCTCACTAGCATGAGAACAAAATACAGGCACAGACTGGAAAATGATTTGGGACTGAGAACTCTCTACAATACAACCCAACATTGCATAGTTATGTGTATCCTTTTAAGCACATCCTTCTCATTAACAAATAAGGTTTTATATGTAAGATGGTTAAATAAAGAGCAAAATGATTTGATTATTATTATTTGTGCCCTGGTCCTATAAGAGATCTTGGTCACTTCCCACAAGCTGGGTTGTGACAAAAACGCACTCATTCTTATGTTTAAAACATTTAGTGTGTGTGTGGCAGGCATACAATGATGGCAAAAAGCATTTGAGTGTGCGCTGACCCTGGTGCTAGAGGGGGTACGCAGCTGGAGGTTGAATGTTTGAAGGTGCACGGGACTATAAAAAGTTTGGGAACCACCGTCTTCGACTGATGGGACTGTACCATCCACACCATTTGTCCACTCAGACAGGTGTGAATCAGAGTCTTGTACACCATGATACAGTGCATTCAGAAAGTATTCAGACCCCCTGAATTTTTCCACATTTTGTTATGTTACAGCCTCATTCTAAAATTGATTAAATACCCCCCCCCCCCCCCCCCCAAATTTATTAAAAATAAAACATACCTTATTTACTTAAGTATTCAGACCTTTTCCTATGAGACTCGATATTGAGCCCGAGTGCATCATGATTCCATTGATCACGTTTGAGATGTTTCTACAACTTGATTGTTGTCCACCTGTGGTAAATTCAATTGATTGGACATGATTTGGAAAAGCACACACCTGTCTATATACGGTCCCACAGTGGACAGTGCATGTCAGAGCGAAAACCTAGCCATGAGGTTGAAGGAATTGTCCGTAGAGCTCCTAGACAGGATTGTGTCGAGGCACAGATCTGGGGAAGGGTACCAAAACATTTCTGCAGCATTGAAGGTTCCCGAGAACACAGTGGCCTCCATCATCCTTAAATGGAAGAAGATTGGAACCACCAAGACTCTTCCTAGAGCTGGCCGCCCGGCCAGGTGACCAAGAGCCCGATGGGCACTCTGACAGACCTCCAGAGTTCCTCTGTGGAGATGGTTGTCCTTCTGGAAAGTTCTCCCATCTCTGCAGCACTCTACCAATCAAGCCTTTCCGGTAGAGTGGCCAGATGAAAGCCACTCCTCAGTAAAAGGCACATGACAGCCCGCTTGGAGTTTGCCAAAAGGCACCTAAAGGACTCTGACCAAACCAGATTGTCTGGTCTGATGAAACCAAAATTAAACTATTTGGCCTGAATGCCAAGCGTCATGTCGGGAGGAAACTAGCCACCGCTCATCACCTGGCCAGTACCATCTCTACAGGGAAGCGTGGTGACAGCATCATGCTGTGGGTATTTTTTGTCAGCGGAATTATATCAAAATAGTGGTGGCAACTTCCTCTGGAGGGGTCCTTTTTTAACTTAAAACCACCTCTTCCGAGCAAACAAATCAAATCAAATCAAAACATATCTATCTATTGTGATCTAGTGTGCCTGAAGTCGGATTAAATCATTTTCCATCAGTTAACTCGCTTAGATACATGTTTGTCTTTTCCAGAGCTATACAACGATCGAGGGTTTGAAAGTCTCACACTGAACTCTTTCGGTCTCCTCTTTTTTTTAATTTTTTTTTAGATCTACCCAACATACCATGTCTGGCCCGGGTTCTGGATGGGGTGTTCCAGCCCAGAGAAGCTCACAGCGGGCTCCAGAGTTGCTGTTAGTGAAGCTGGGGGACTGCAATCAAACAGTGGAATTCAATGTGATTGTCAAGGAGGAGGAGGAGGAGAGAGAAATCAATGAGGGGGAGGAGGAAGAGCGAGAGGATGACAGGGACTCGGTTGACCCAGGTAAATTCAGGCTAACATCCTCTTTGGTTCAGAGAGGTAAAACTACAAAGCAATGAGTTGGTCAGCTAACTTTGATAAACAACTCAAAATAGCTATTGGTTTTCTGGTTCATTAAGAAATGTAAACTTAGGTTTTTGGTTGTTGAGTTAATGTCTATCATATCTTTAAAAAAATAAGTTATTTATTAATATTTGGGCAAGTTAGCTGGCTAACTCATTGATTCTGGTTTGTAGTATAAACCCTCAGTCTTCTGTATGTGTAAGAGGGAAGGCGAATGCCAAAACAAAAATGTCTACAGACCAATGTGCAATGCATCGTAATTCAACAATTTGTGTTATCTATGTGTGATGCAACAAGCCCATTGCAAAGTATTTATTTCAATACACTGTTAATTCTAATGACTGAATCCTGCATTATTAAACTTAAATACTTTGTTTCTCTCTGTCTGTTTCTTATCCTATATCTGTTCATATTCTTACAGGAGAGAGCCCCAACCCAGACTCAGTCAACAAGCCCAGTTCCACAGCATCAATACTACCACCTGGTTGTGGGAGTTACCCCTGTCCTCAATGTGGAAAGTGTTTCAGTTCCTCAACTCATCTAAAGAATCATCAAAGAGTACACACTGGAGAGAAACCTTTCGACTGCTCAACATGTGGGAAGAGTTTCAGTGAGAAAGTAAACCTTAAGAGACATGAGAGAGTACATAGTGGAGAGAAGCCTTACCACGGCACCACGTGTTGGAAGAGCTTAAATCACTCAGGAAGCCTTAAGGAACACCAGCGACTACATACATGGGAGAAACCTTACCACTGCTCTCTTTGTGGGAAGTGTTTCAATCGAGCAGGAGACCTGAAAACTCATAAGAAATCACACAGTGGAAAGAAGCCTACCTGTACTTTCAATGTGATTGTCAAAGAGGAGGAGGAGGAGGAGGATGAGGATGAGGAGAAGGAAATCGATAAGGAAAAGAGGGAAGAGCAGGAACCTAGTGGTGTAGTTGACCCAGATACATCAAGACTATCTGGTCGTGGTCGTTACCCCTGTCCTCAATGTGGGAAGAGTTTCAGTTCCTCAGGTAATCTAAAGAATCATCAAAGAGTACACATTCGAGAGAAACCATTCCACAGTGCCACATGTGGGAAGAGTTTCAGTGTAAAAGTCAACCTCACGAGGCATGAGATGGTACATAGTGGAGAGAAGCCGTACCACTGCACCAAATGTGGGAAGAGCTTTGTCAATCATTCTGGAAGCCTTACACATAAAATAGTACATACAGGGGAGAAGCCTTACCACTGCTCTCTGTGTGGGGAGGGATTCACTCAGCTAAGAAGTCTTAAAAGTCATGAGAGAATATCCATTGGAGGGAAGCCTGCCTGTGCTTTTAATGAAATTGTCCAAGAGGAGGAGGGAGAAAAGAAAGAAGTTGAGGATAAGGAGGACAATAGCGGTGTAGTAGACAGTGCATGTCGGAGCAAAAAACAAGGCACGAGGTCGAAGGAATTGTCCGTAGAGCTCCGAGACAGGATTGTGTCGAGGCACAGATCTGGGGAAGGGTACCGAAAGATTTCTGCAGCATTGAAGGTCCCCAAGAACACAGTGGCCTCCATCATTATTAAATGGAAGAAGTTTGGAACCACCAAGACTCTTCCTAGAACTGGCCGCCCGACCAAACTGAGCAATTTGGGGAGAAGGGCCTTGGTCAGGGAGGTGACCAAGAACCCGATGGTCACTCTGACAAAGCTCCAGAGTTCCTCTGTGGAGATGGTTGTCCTTCTGGGAGGTTCTCCCATCTCTGCAGCACTCTACCAATCAGGCCTTTATGGGAGAGTGGCCAGACGGAAGCCACTCCTCAGTAAAAGGAACATGACATCCCGCTTGGAGTTCGCCAAAAGGCACCTAAAGGACTCTCAAACCATGAGAAACAAGATTCTCTGGTCTGGTGAAAACAAGATTGAACTCTTTGGCCTGAATGCCAAGTGTCACATCACCATCCCCATGGTGAAGCATGGTGGTGGCAGCATCATGCTGTGGGGATGTTTTTCAGCTGCCGGGACTGGGAGACTAGTCAGGATCGAGGGAGAGATCAACGGAGAAAAATACAGAGAGATCCTTGATGAAAACCTGCTCCAGAGTGCTCAGGACCTTAGACTGGGTCAAAGGTTCATCTTCCAACAGGACAACGACCCTAAGCACACAGCAAAGACAACCCAGGAGTGGCTTCGTGACAAGTCTCTGAATGTCCTTGAGTGGCCCAGCCAGAGCCCGGACTTGAACCCGATCGAAAATCTCTGGAGAGACCTGAAAATAGCTGTGCAGCGACGCTCCCCATCCAACCTGACAGAGCTTGAGAGGATCTGCAGAGAAGAATGGGAGAAATTCCCCAAATACAGGTGTGCCAAGCTTGTAGCGTCATACCCAAGAAGACTTGAGGCTGTAATCGCTGCCAAAGGTGCTTCAACAAAGTACTGAGTAAAGGGTCTGAATACTTATGTAAATGTGTTATTTTAAATAAATTTGCTAAAATTTCTAAAAACCTGTTTTTGCTTTGTCATTATGGGATATAAAAGTGATGATAAACTATTTTTTTTATAAATTTTTAGAATAAGACTAATGTAACAATGTGTAAAAAGTGAAGGGGTCTGAATCCTTTCCGAATGGGTTGTATATGAACGCAGCTTCATTAAGGCAGTTAGATGCAGTTCATCATAGCGCAATGCTCTTTATTACGGGAGACAGTTTTAGAACTCACCACTGCATTCTCTACCAGTAAATTGGTTGGCCCTCTGTGATGTCATCACTGCATTCTCTACCAGATGTTTGGTTGGCCCTCTGTGATGTCATCACTGCATTCTCTACCAGATGTTTGGTTGGCCCTCTGTGATGTCATCACTGCATTCTCTACCAGATGTTTGGTTGGCCCTCTGTGATGTCATCACTGCATTCTCTACCAGTAAGTTGGTTGGCCTGCTGTGATGTCATCACTGCATTCTCTACCAGATGTTTGGTTGGCCCTCTGATGTCATCACTGCATTCTCTACCAGATGTTTGGTTGGCCCTCTGTCACACAGGTAAATAAATTGCTATGTTTTAATTTATAAAGCCCTTTTACAAAAAGTCTCACCGTAGCTAACCTGTTTACCACATCTGGTCTCAGGGATGGTTAACTCTGGAAACTCCTTTGGTCTCTACTGAGTTCGGTACATCAGATTTTAGTCTTCTTGCACCTTATTTGTGGAGCAGTCTTCAAAATGTTGTTAAATGTGATGTTTTGATGCTGCTAAGTGGTCATTCAGAAAGCTGATTGAGGACCTTATAACTGATGAATGTTTATTTCTGCTTGCATTTTGTATTTATACTGGGGGGAGAAATATTAACGCAACATGCAACTATTTCTAAGATTTTACTGAGTTACCGTTCTTATAAGGAAAATCGGTAAAAAAAAAAAATTGAAATAAATTCATTAGGCCCTAATCTACCCGAACAATGTAATAGTCTGGTGGCCATTTGATGAATTGTTCAGCAGTCTTATGGCTTGAAGCTGTTAAGGAGCCTTTTTGTCCTAGACTTGGCGCTCCAGTACTGCTTGCCGTGCGGTAGCAGAGAAAACAGTCTATGACCTGGGTGATGAAGTCTTGGACAATTTTATGGGCTTTCCTCTGACACGCCTAGTATATAGGTCCTGGATTGCAGGAAGCTTGGCCCCAGTGATGTACTGGGCTGTGCACACTACCCTCTGTAGCGCCGAGCAGTTGTCATACCAGGCGGCGATGGAGAGCATCCTGACTGACTGCATGGTGCAGCTGTAGAACTTTTTGAGGATCAGGGCACCCATGCCAAATCTTTCCAGTCTCCTGGGGGGAAAAGGTTTGGTTGTGCCCTCCTTACGACTGTCTTGGTGTGTTTGGACACTGATAGTTCGTTGGTCATGTTGACGCCAAGGAATTTGAAACTCTTGACCCGCTCCACTACAGCCCCATTGATGTTAATGGGGGGCCTGTTTGGCCCGCTTTTCCTGTAGTCCACGATCAGCTCCTTTGTCTTGCTCACATTGAGGGAGAGGCTGTTGTCTTGGCACCACACTAACAGTTCTCTGACCACCTCCCTATAGGCTATCGTCGGTGATCAGGCCTATCACTGTTGTGTCATCAGCAAACTTAATGATGGTTTTGGAGTCTTGTTTGGCCACGCAGTCGCGGGTGAACAAGGGAGTACAGGAGGGAACTAATTACACACCCCATGAGGGTCCCCAATGTTGAGGATCAGCATGGCAGACGTGTTGTTGCCTGCCCTTACCACCTGGGGGCGGCCCGTCAGGAAGTCCAGGATCCAGTTACAGAGGGAGGTGTTTAGTCCCAGGGTCCTTAGCTTATTGATGAGCTTCGTGGGCACTATGGTGTTGAACGCTGAGCTGTAGACAATGAACAGCATTCTCACATAGGTGTTCCTTTTGTCCAGGTGGGAAGGGCAGTGTGGAGTGCGATTGAGATTGCGTAATCTGTGGATCTGTTGGGGCAGCATGCAAATTAGAATGGGTCTAGGGCAGTGGTTTCCAAACTTTTCATAGTCCTGTACCCCTTCAAACATTCAACCTCCAGCTGCGTGTACCCCCTCTAGCACCAGGGTCAGCCCACTCAAGTGTAGTTTTTTGCCATCATTGTATGCCTGCCACACACACTATACAATACATGTATTAAACATAATGAGTGTTTTTTTTTCACAACCCGGCTTGTGGGAAGTGACAAAGAGCTCTTATAGGACCAGGGTACCAATAATAATAAATAATTTTACTCTTTATTTAACTCTTACATATACCTTATTTGTATAACTCACCTCTGAGAGAGTCTGGTCTTTCACCTGCTGAAGACAAACAGAATATTTGGTTAAACAGAGAGACCTGAAAGAAACATCTACATCAGTGGTTCCTAAATGTTTTAGTCTCATACCCCTTCAAAACATTCAACCTCTAGCTGCGAATCCTCCTCTTAGCACCAGGGTCAGCGCAGTCTCAAATGTTTTTCAAACTCTCAAATCATTGTAAGCCTGCCACACACTATACGATACATTTATTAAACATAAGAATGAGTTTGTCGCAACCCGGCTCGTGGGAAATGACAAAGAGCTGTTATAGTACCGGGGCACACATAATAATAATAATCAATAAGGTTGTACTGTATTTAGCCATCTCACATAGAAAACTTTATTTGTTCATCGAAAATTGTGAGTAACTCACCACAGATTAATGACAAGGGTGTGCTTGAAAGGATGCACATAACTCTGCAAAGTTGGGTTGTATTGGAGAGAGTCACAGTCTTAAAATCATTTTCCACACACAGTCTGTGCCTGTATTTAGTTCTCATGCTCGTGAGGGCCGAGAATCCACTCTCACATAGGTACGTGGTTGCAAAGGGCATCAGTGTCTTAACAGTGCGGTTTGCCTAGGCAGGAAATCTGGCAGTGCCTTCTGATTTTAAATTCAATTTTCACAGAACCGCTTGTTGCAATTTTGATGAGGCTCTTGTTCAGATATCGGTAAGTAGACTGGAGGCAGGCAATGAATGGGATAATGAATCCAGTTGTTTGCGTCATCCGTTTCGGGAAAGTACCTGCATAATTGTGCACCCAACTTACTCAGGTGCTTCCCTATATCACATTTGACATTGTCCGTAAGCTTGAGTTCATTTGCACACAAAAAAAATCATACAATGATGGAAAGACCTGTGTGTTGTCCTTGTTAATGCAGACAGAGAAGAGCTCCAACTTCTTAATCATAGCCTTGATTTTGTCCCGCACGTTGAATATAGTTGCGGAGAGTCCGTCTAATCCTAGATTCAGATCATTCAGATAAGAGAAACCATCTCCCAGACAGGCCAGTCGTGTGAGAAACTCATCATGCAAGAGGTCAGACAAGTGATTATGGTCAGTAAAAACCTTAAGCTCATCTCTCAATTCAAATAAACGAGTCAACACTTTGCCCGTTGATAACCAGCGCACTTTCTGTATGTTGTAAAAGCGTTACATGGTCGCTCCTCATATCCTTAACGTAGTGCAGAAAATACGAGTTTATGGGCCTTGCTTTAAGTTCACCATTTTCACTGTGGTGTCAAACGTCTTTCAAGCTGCGGTGGATGCTGCAGTAAACCCAAGTGGGGTCGGGAGCAACTGTTTGCACGCGCGTTACCACTCCACTATGTCTCCCTGTCATGGCTTTTGTGCCATCAGTACATATACCAACATGAGCAGCAGCTACGTTGGTGGAATTCCCACGAGAGAGCAGCGGTTAATGTGATTGGATGTTAATTATTTGACATTTTGTATTTGACGTTTTGTTATTTCACTGAACACTAGATGGTTTAATTTTATTTTTGGCAGTGAAACGAGGCTATTCAGGCTATGAAAAAACCCTCACCCAAATGTATAGCCCCGTTGGAAAATACAAATGGACTGTTTATTAATGTGAATCACATTTTTAATACCTGATCTACGGTGTCCGGGAGGATGCTGTTGTGAGCCATGGCCAGCCTTTCAAAGCACTAAATGGCACTTCATGGCTATTGTCTGTGATGCCTCTTCTTCGTTGGTAGATTGCATTTATCGATGACAAGTCAGTATAGTAACATGAGGAAAATAAAGGATAACAGATGCTGTACACTGTTGTAATAATATGACATCACACTGCTGATAGAAATATAATGTAATGACAGCTGTCTTGTTTTGGTTGAGAAATCTATTTTCGTTTGTTTTGACTGACTTCTTTCCGTCGGAGGCCGGTAAAACATGCACAATGACTACGCTGACACGACGCTCACGAACATTTCCTGCAGCATCTCATAATCCAGACCAAACTCACTCGGAAAGTGGATACATTTCTCCCGCTTGCTCTACGAGACCTCACCATTTCCAATTATTTTCAGCCAAACAATTCGCTACAGGAAATCAGTTCCAGGTAACCTATTGCTAATGATTATTATTTGTTTTAATGATGCTTGTAACACGGTCTGTAAACCAACGCGTTCCAGGAAGAAACCGCACTGGTTTCAGCGGCCTAGTTTTGTTGTTCCCCCAGCTAGTTAGCTGTTAGCCAGTTAGCAACACATCTCCCGTCCAACCCGTTTGTGTAGCTAGCTAACATGCTAACTTTATTTCAGGGTCACGGTTGAAGTGTGACTTTTACTTAATAGTTAGCCAGCTGTCGACTCATCGTGAGTAAAATGACTGTAGCGAGGAATTAGCTAACCGGCTGCTCCTTGTTTAGCCAAAGATAGCCAAACCAAATATTTGTATAACTAACCCATCTAGGTAGCTAGCTCGCAATATTATCAAATCAAATCAAATTGTATTTGTCACATACACATGGTTAGCAGATGTTAATGCGAGTGTAGCGAAATGCTTGTGCTTCTAGTTCCGACAATGCAGTAATAACCAACAGGTAATCTAGCTAACAATTCCAAAACTACTACCTTATAGAGACAAGGGTAAGGGGATAAAGAATATGTACATAAAGATATATGAATGAGTGATGGTACAGAGCGGCATAGGCAAGATACAGTAGACGGTATTGAGTGCAGTATATACATATGAGATTAACTAACCGTTGCTAAACTTCCCGGTTTCCCGATTATGCAAACAGTTAATCCCTTGAACAAACCTACAGTGTCATTGCGCAAAATGGTACGCATCATCTGGATATTTGTGCAACAAAAATTCAACCTTCAGCTACAATTTCTGCCAAGCCGTCCACACATGCATTTACGCATACTTGAGATAAATTCAACGTATGCACCACACAGAACGCACTGCAACGCAAGGCAAACGCATTGTTCCACTGCCTGTTCATCCCGCTATCATCAAGAAGGCGAGGTCAGTAACGTAAACTCGTACATCGCCTTGGTCTGTACAATTGCCCTTATTTTAGCTCCCCAAAAACGTAATGCTTCCAGATCAACTGTAATGTCAATACCCTTTCCAACAAAATCAATTACACTGCCGGTTTCTGCATACTTTTTAAAAACGTACTCTATACTGCATCTTGCCTGTGCCTTTGTTTATGTACATATTCTTAATCATTCCTTTAGTTGTGAAATTGTTAGGTTAGATTAATCGTTGGATATTACTGCATGGTCGGAACTAGAAGCACAAGGCTACCCTGCCGCCCACATCTGCTAACCATGTGTATGTGTGTTCGCTACACTCGCATGAACATTTTTATTTAACTAGGCAAGTCAGTTATGAACAAATTCTTATTTTCAATGAGTGCCTGTTCAGGGGCAGAACGACAGCTCGGGGGGTTTGAACTTGCAACCTTCCGGTTACTACTCCAACGCTCTAACCACTAGGCTACCCTGCCGCCCACATCTGCTAACCATGTGTATGTGACCAATAACATCTGCTAACCATGTGTATGTGACCAATAACATCTGATAACCATGTGTATGTGACCAATAAGATTTGATTTGAATGTACTTCTGGTGCACCAATACAATGCTAGTGGGGGCGTGGTCAAGGCGTAACCATTTTCCCATAACGTTTTCAAGAAAATTAAGAAGGAATGTCAATCGAAATGTGGGTTTCCATCAAAAATAATAAGGCCAAAGATTTGTATAACTAAACCAAGATAAACCACAGCCTGTCGTTTCCAATGGGAACTGATTATAGTGGGCAGAATGAGTGTGAGCTAGCGAGATCCTATTGGCCCGTTCATACATCTGCATATTTCCGTTAGGAAATGCCTACTCTGTGAAATGAGCCGTGTGCAATAACTCAATTCAACTTTGCACTCCTACATTTAAAAAAAATACTTTTGCAAAGGCTAAAGTCTACTAAACTTAATCTGCTGTTGAACCACCAAGCAGGTGCTTCATATTTATACATCCAGTGAAATATCTGTCTCATTGTTCTTTCCGTGATACAGCTGTGAAGCAGGCAAGAGCAGGCACTAAGTATTTCCAGGTCACGGATCTTCTTCTTCTTCTTCTATGGTATAATGGCGTTCTCAACAATTGGATGTGCATTCCGCCTCCACCTGTGGGGTGGATAATCAGGATCCGGGTATTATTATATTATTATTTTTTAATTTTTTTTTACAAACTATCAAAAAATAAATTTGCTAAACAAAATCAACCTACTTTCCTGTAAATAAAAATAAAAATAAATAAAAATAAAGTGATCATAAAGAAGAAAAAAAGGTCCCTAAACTTCTGAACAGGTTCATTGACTTAAAGAACGATGCTCCTGTGAGGACGGGACATTTCCTAGCGACAGTAGTCCTTGCAGTGCTTCTGTCGTGAAGTCTTGGAGACCCAAAAACGCATCTGCTGCAGATATAATGATATCCAGCTTCTTGGACTTGTGAGACACTTGTGCTGTACAATTAATCACTGTGGCTATAAATGCCACACAATCCACTTTCTTTTTACAATGAGTTTATCCAGATAACTTGATTTAACTTAAAACACTAGCAACTGGTTGCAATGCCTCCCCCTGCCATATCTTCAACACTGTTGCCTCTTCCCCCTTCGACTCTCTTCACTGCCTCCACATAGGAGATCTGCTGCACAGCCATGATTTCTTGACACCTCAGCCTCCCTAACAGGGCACTCAAGGAAGTATGAACCCCACCACAGTTGCAACATTTTCCATTCACAGATTCGTCAATATCCTACTTCTCCCATCTGCAAACATTTTATCATATCCTTTACAATTCCCCCCGACTGTAATGGTTTGGACATAAATGCTCTCACCGCATATCTCACATATCCAAGCTTCACTTGTTCAGGTAGAGTCTCAAACAACAATAATATCCACAGGCTTTTCCCCTTCCTTCCATTCACGGGTCAGGTGACGTGCACTGACCAATCCTGGGACTCGTCAGCTATATCCTCCTTTTGCAGGCTCCGAAGATCAATACAGGTCACTTCTGACGTAGGTTCACCTTTCCCACTGCTTTCTTCACAGTCCTCGGTATTACAAATGGATTTCCCAAATTAACCTCCTTGTCCAAAACAATGCAGTCCGATAAGAAATGCGTTATTGGACCGGTCCTGGTCTTCTAATACAACTTTGGCCCGTTTTTGTTTCCATTCTTTGATTTCACTAGTTTCCATTCGTTATCACACACTACACTTGTCACACTTTCAGATTCAAGCACAGTCGTCTTTTCCGTCTCACTCGCTTCTTGGAACCGGTTGTTGTCATTGGATCTTTTGGAATCCTTCAGAATAAGGAGTCCCGTCATGTTTACCAAACATTATGGATAAACTGAAGAGGATGCATGTCTCTCCGCCCTAATAATGGGAGTGGTTGTCCACAAAGCGTCTGTCTTGCTCTCTGAACGGGTGGCCTCATCTCATTGGTCGATACATCTCATTATTGTAATCCGTTTTTGAATATTTGATGAGGGTTGTTGACATCAACCGCCTGTATTCAATGGAGAGAGATGCTATTCTACTAGCCTCATGCCATGAATATGCATAGCCATCTCGAGACAACTCCAATATAGAGGTTTTTTTTCTCCTAAAAGTAGCGTGTCCCGAATGTCACGTGTCCTAGTTTCTATCAGTACAGTCATAACGACTAATGCATTACGAAATGTTTATTTGATCAAATTCATCTAGTGTAGCAATTAAGTCATTGCTTTTGTTGTTGACCAAATTCGACTCTCTCATTGACCTCCATACAAAACTGCCTGCTCCGGCGCCGACAGAGATGGCCGCCTCGCTTCGCGTTCCTAGGAAACTATGCAGTTTTTTGGTTTTTTTACGTGTTATTTCTTACATTAGTACCCCAGGTCATCTTAGGTTTCATTACATACAGTCGAGAAGAACTACTGAACATAAGAGCAGCGTCAACTCACCATCAGTACGACCAAGAATATTACTTTCGCGAAGCGGATCCTGTGTTCTGCCTTTCACCCAGGACAACGGAATGGATCCCAGCCGGCGACCCAAAAAAACGACTTCGTAAAAGGGGGAAACGGAGCCGTCTTCTGGTCAGACTCCGGAGACGGGCACATCGTGCACCACTCCCTAGCATTCTTCTCGCCAATGTCCAGTCTCTTGACAACAAGGTTGATGAAATCCGAGCAAGGTTAGCATTCCAGAGGGATATCAGAGACTGTAACGTTCTTTGCTTCACGGAAACATGGCTCACTGGAGAGACGCTATCGGAGTCGGTGCAGCCAACTAGTTTCTCCACATCGCGCAGACAGAAACAAACATCTTTCTGGTAAGAAGAGGGGCGGGGGCGTATGCTTCATGGTTAACGTGACGTGGTGTGATCATAACAACATACAGGTACTCAAGTCCTTCTGTTCACCTGATTTAGAATTCCTCACAATCAAATGTCGACCGCATTATCTACCAAGGGAATTCTCTTCGATTATAATCACAGCCGTATATATTCCCCCCCAAGCAGACTCATCGATGGCTCTGAACAAACTTTATTTGACTCTTTGCAAACTGGAATCCATTTATCCGGAGGCTGCATTCATTGTAGCTGGGGATTTTAACAAGGCTAATCTGAAAACAAGACTCCCTAAATTTTATCAGCATATCGATTGCGCAACCAGGGCTGGAAAAACCTTGGATCACTGCTATTCTAACTTCCGCGACGCATATAAGGCCCTGCCACGCCCCCCTTTCGGAAAAGCTGACCACGACTCCATTTTGTTGATCCCTGCCTACAGACAGAAACTAAAACAAGAAGCTCCCGCGCTGAGGTCTGTTCAACGCTGGTCCGACCAATCTGATTCCACACTCCAAGACTGCTTCCATCACGTGGACTGGGATATGTTTCGTATTGCATCAGACAACAACATTGACGAATACGCTGATTCGGTGTGCGAGTTCATTAGAACGTGCGTTGAAGATGACGTTCCCATAGCAATGATTTAAAACATTCCCAAACCAGAAACCGTGGATTGATGGCAGCATTCGCGTGAAACTGAAAGCCCGAACCACTGCTTTTAATCAGGGCAAGGTGACCGGAAACATGACCGAATACAAACAGTGTAACTATTCCCTCCGCAAGGCAATCAAACAAGCTAAGGGTCAGTATAGAGACAAAGTAGAATCTCAATTCAACGGCTCAGACACAAGAGGTATGTGGCAGGGTCTACAGTCAATCACGGATTACAAGAAGAGAACCAGCCCCGTCACGGACCAGGATGTCTTGCTCCCAGGCAGACTAAATAACTTTTTTGCCCGCTTTGAGGACAATACAGTGCCACTGACACGGCCCGCAACTAAAACATGCGGACTCTCCTTCACTGCAGCCGACGTGAGGAAAACATTTAAACGTGTCAACCCTCGCAAGGCTGCAGGCCCACACTGCATCCCCAGCCGCGCCCTCAGAGCATGCGCAGACCAGCTGGCCAGTGTGTTTACGGACATATTCAATCAATCCCTATACCAGTCTGCTGTTCCCACATGCTTCAAGAGGGCCACCATTGTTCCTGTTCCCAAGAAAGCTAAGGTAACTGAGCTAAACGACTACCGCCCCGTAGCACTCACTTCCGTCATCATGAAGTGCTTTGAGAGACTAGTCAAGGACCATATCACCTCCACCCTACCTGACACCCTAGACCCACTCCAATTTGCTTACCGCCCAAATAGGTCCACAGACGATGCAATCTCAACCACACTGCCCTAACCCATCTGGACAAGAGGAATACCTATGTGAGAATGCTGTTTATCAACTACAGCTCGGCATATAAAATTTGATTTGATTTGATTTGAAAAACAAGAAAACGCCCCCTGCTGGAGGGAGACAGATTTGCAACTGAGTTGGGCCTCTTCCTCTCTGGGGACACTTTATAAATTAATAATTAGTGCTGAATTATCGATACATTTTATACTTGTTATCATACAAAGAATAATTAAATATTTTATATAACATATGTGATTTTTGTTTTTTGTTTTGTTTATTTCAATCCTAAACGGTCAACAATGTTGTTTGTGTGTACTCTTATCTTCTATACGTTGTGCTGCAGTAAAAGTCCATTCTACCCAGGAACACTTCTAGTCTCCAAGTCCATTGAGTTTACAGTCCCAGGAACACTTCTAGTCTCCAAGTCCACTGAGTTTACACCCCCAGGAACACTTCTAGTCTCCAAGTCCACTGAGTTTACACCCCCAGGAACACTTCTAGTCTCCAAGTCCACTGAGTTTACACCCCCAGGAACACTTCTAGTCTCCAAGTCCACTAAGTTTACACCCCCAGGAACACTTCTAGTCTCCAAGTCCACTGAGTTTACACCCCCAGGAACACTTCTAGTCTCCAAGTCCACTGAGTTTACACCCCCAGGAACACTTCTAGTCTCCAAGTCCACTGAGTTTACACCCCCAGGAACACTTCTAGTCTCCAAGTCCACTGAGTTTACACCCCCAGGAACACTTCTAGTCTCCAAGTCCACTGAGTTTATACCCCCAGGAACACTTCTAGTTTCCAAGTCCACTGAGTTTACACCCACAGGAACACTTCTAGTCTCCAAGTCCACTGAGTTTACACCCACAGGAACACTTCTAGTCTCCAAGTCCACTGAGTTTACACCCCCAGGAACACTTCTAGTCTCCAAGTCCACTGAGTTTACACCCCCAGGAACACTTCTAGTCTCCAAGTCCACTGAGTTTACACCCCCAGGAACACTTCTAGTCTCCAAGTCCACTGAGTTTACACCCCCAGGAACACTTCTAGTTTCCAAGTCCACTGAGTTTACACCCACAGGAACACTTCTAGTCTCCAAGTCCACTGAGTTTACACCCCCAGGAACACTTCTAGTCTCCAAGTCCACTGAGTTTACACCCCCAGGAACACTTCTAGTCTCCAAGTCCACTGAGTTTACACCCCCAGGAACACTTCTAGTCTCCAAGTCCACTGAGTTTACACCCCCAGGAACACTTCTAGTCTCCAAGTCCACTGAGTTTACACCCCCAGGAACACTTCTAGTCTCCAAGTCCACTGAGTTTACACCCCCAGGAACACTTCTAGTCTCCAAGTCCACTGAGTTTACACCCCCAGGAACACTTCTAGTTTCCAAGTCCACTGAGTTTACACCCACAGGAACACTTCTAGTCTCCAAGTCCACTGAGTTTACACCCCCAGGAGCGTCGCTGCTCATTTTGCGGCCCTTTAAAGAGTGGCCAATCAGCTTTAATCCACTTGTTTGTCATATTGGACATAAATATTGCACCGTACATAATCGATTGTGTGTCTATAAAACCAGGGTCCAGCTTACTCACTAGAGTCTACAGCATACAAAACTCTTCTCGTTGTAACGGATGAATTTGAAGAAAACGTTTGTGTGCCAATAGGAAAAATATTTTGGATTTAGGCTGATTGGCTACTCTTTAAGGGATGCAAAATGAGCAGCGACGCTCCTCTGGATGTAAACTCTGTGACGATAAGAAGTAGCCACCATAGCAGATAGCCTGGCTAATGCAAATACAGATATTCAGGAAATTCATGAGCTGGAATATATCGCTAGTTCTGACTACGGAAGCAGATTATTAACACATTTTAGCCGAATATCCTTAGTTTAATTATGGTGAAGAAAATGTTCAGCAGTCTAATGGCTTGGGGGTAGAAGCTGTTCAGCAGTCTAATGGCTTGAGGGTAGAAGCTGTTCAGCAGTCTAATGGCTTGAGGGTAGAAGCTATTCGAGAGCCTTTTGGTGGCAAACTTGGTATTCCGGTACCGCTGGCCTTGCGGTAGCAGAGATGACTTGGGTGGCTGGAGTCTTTACAATTTTTAGGGCCTTCCTCTGACACCGCCTGGTATAGAGGTCCTGTATGGTAGGGAGCTCGGCCCCAGTGATATACTGGGCCGTACGCACTACCCTTTGTAGTGCCTTGCGGTCGGATGCCAAGCAGTTGCCATACCAAGCGGTTATGCAGCCAGTCAAGATGCTCTCAGTGGTACAGCTGTATAACTTTTTGAGGATCTGAGGGCCCCATGCCAAATCTTTTCAGCCTCCTGAGGGGGGAGAGGCATGGTCGTGCCCTCGTCACGACTGTGTTGGTGTGTTTGGACTAGAGGTCGACCAAAAAAAAGCCAATACCGATTTAACATCAATAAAATCAATTTAGCCTCAAGTAAATAATGAAACATGTTCAATTTGGTTTAAATAATGCAAAAACAAAGTGTTGGAGAAGAAAGTAAAAGTGCAATATGTGCACTTTTAATAACGTTTCAGTTCCTTGCTCCGAACATGAGAACATACTTACTGCATTCGCGTAACATGCAGTCTCCTTGTGGAGTGCAACGAGAGAGAGGCAAGTCGTTATTGCGTTGGACTAGTTAACTGTAAGATTGCAAGATTGGATCCCCCGAGCTGATTAAGTTGAAAATCAGTCGTTCGGCCCCTGAACGAGAAAGCTAACCCACCGTTCCTAGGCCGTTATTGAAAATAAGAATGTGTTCTTAATTAACTGACTTGCCGAGTTAAATAAAGGTATAAAAACAAAATGTAAAAACAAAAAATTGGCAAATCGGCGCCCCAAAATACCGATTTCCGATTGTTATGAAAACTTGAAATCGGCCCTAATTAATCGGCTATTCCGATTAATCGGTCAACCTCTAGTTTGGACCATGATAGTTCTTTAGTGATGTGAACACAGAGGAACTTGAAGCTCTCAACCCTACAGACCCGTCAATGTGAATGGTGGCGTGCTCGGCCCTTCATTTCCTGTAGTTCGTTTCCTGCGCCTTTGTCTTGTTGAGGGAGAGGTTGTTGTCCTGGCACCACGCTGTGTGTTGTCGGCAACACTTAATGGTAACTCACCTAGCTGTATAGGGCCATAAGCAAACAAGAAAATGCTCATCCAGAGACCGCACACCTAGTGGCCAGTTTTACCTCATTTCTACCAGCATGCACCTGTGCAGAACTCTAAATCACCTTTTACTACACACACAGAGACACATACGAAGCTCTGCCTCGCTCTCCGTTTGGCAAATCTTCCTCCCGATTCCTGCTTACAAGCAAAAACTCAAACAGGAAGTACCAGTGACTCGCTCAATACAGAAGTGGTCCGATGAAGCGGATTATAAGCTACACGACTGTTTTGCACAGACTGGAATATGTTCCGGGAATCATCTGATGGACTGTTTCTCTTCAGCACAGACTGGAACATGTTCCAGGGAATCATATGATGGACTGTTTCTCTTCAGCACAGACTTGAACATGTTCCAGGGAATCATATGATGGACTGTTTCTCTTCAGCACAGACTGGAATATGTTCCAGGGAATCATCTGATGGACTGTTTCTCTTCAGCACAGACTGGAATATGTTCCCGGGAATCATCTGATGGCATTGAGGAGTACACCACATCAGTTACCAGCTTCATTAATAAATGCATCGACAATGTCCCCACAGTGACTGTACGTACATATCCCAACCAGAAGCCATGGATTACAGGCAACATCTGCACTGAGCTAAAGGCTAGAGCTTCCGCTTTCAAGGAGCGGGACACTAATCTGTACACTTATAAGAAACCCCGCTATGCCCTCCGATGAACCATAAAACAGGTAAAGCGTTAATACAGGATCAAGTTTGAATCCTACTACACCGGGTCTGTCGCTCGTTGGATGTGGCAGCGCTTGCAAACTATCACAGTATACAAAGCCAAACCCAGCCACGAGCTGCCCAGTGACACAGACGTACCAGAAGAGCTAAATGCCTTCTATGCTCACTTCGAGGCAAGCAACACTGAACCATGCATGAAAGCATCAGCTTTTTCGGACAACTGCGTGATCACGCTCTCCATAGCGGATGTGAGTAAGACCTTTTAAATAAGTTAACATTCACAAGGCCACAGGGCCAGACGGATTACTAGGACGCATACGCAGAGCTGACCAGCTGGCAAGACATTTTCTCCCTGACCCAGTCTGTAATACCTACATGTTTCAGGCAGACCACCATAGTCCTTGTGCCCAAGAACTCCATGGTAACCTGTCTAAATGACTGCCACCACGTAGGACTCACATCTCTAGGCTGGTCATGGCTCACATCAACACCATCACCTCAGACACCCAGGTCTCACTCCAATTCACATAGCGCCTCAACAGTTCCACAAATGACCCAATCTCTATTGCACTCCACACTGCCCTTTCCCACCTGGACAACAGGAACACGTGAGAATGCTGTTCGTTGACTACAGCTCAGCGTTCAACACCATAGTGCCCTCCAAGCTCATCACTTAGCTAAGGACCCTGGGACTGAACACTTCCCTCTACAACTGGATCCTGGACTTCCTGACGGGCCGCCCATTTATCTGACAATCTAAGGTTGATTATCTACAAGGTTATGGTTGAATAACCCGTTTTAATAGTTCACCAACTTGTATTATGTTATTGGTTATTGAGGGGATACTGAGTGAGAGATACTTTGTTTCACCTTGCTGAATTTTCAATGTGGTTTTGGGAAAGCTACTGTTTTATTACTGAGTATTTTTAATGCTGATGGTTTGAGAAAACGGTCCACTGCTCTTTATTATGTTGAGTGTTACCAGTGTGAAGCTATATCACAGTGAGTGATTGTATACATTGACTATTAAAGACACCATACTGTTGCACTTGTTTTGTTGTGTTGACAATCAAGACTCTCAACACTATACCACTGCTCCTAGTGGATGAACATTCTATAATTCTTACACTTCATAATGGAATTAAACCAAACGATTCTAAGCTACTTTTAACAATTAAGACTGAAAATGATACAAAAACACGTTGACTTGAAGAACGATGCAGATACAAAGTTTGTTAACAGAATGACGGTTTGTGGAAATTGTTAGAAGTATGCCTTGTGCATAGAGTTGTATGGTTTGTTTAACGTTGTAGAATGTTCAGTGGAAATAGTGCTTGTGCTCCTTGGAGTTGTATGGATTGTTTAACTTTGCATTCATTGGTTTTTCATACATTTTTAAAGTGACAACTCTGTGTCAGCATCAATCTGTTACCTTGGAATTGCACCTAATCTATTCAACATGAATAGCCAGGTGATTTTGATGTAAGAAAATGCTTGTGTTGCTTATAGGGTGATGTTTGAATCGGGTACTGAGGATGGTATGGTAATGTCAATCACTGAGTGTATCAGATAATAGTAATGAATTTGAACTGAATATGCTTGTACTCAACAGCCAGTGTTTTTCTTCACTTAATGCCTAATCTGACTGGCTGTTGCCGTCAATCCTATATTTATTTTATGGAAAAAGGTTTCCTGCTGGACGGGATGTGTGGTTAGCTAGCTTAGATACATTTTTGTCTTTTCTGGAGCTATACCACAATCTAGGTTTATGAAAATCACCCTGAACTCTTTCGGTCTTCTCTTCTTTCGATCCACCTCTAGCCTACCATGTCTGAACCAGGTTCTGGTTGTGGTGTTCCAGCCCAGAGAAGCTCACAGCGGGGTCCAGAGTTGCTGTCAGTGAAGCTGGGGGATTGCAATCAAACAGTGGAACTCAATGTGATTGTCAAAGAGGAGGAGGAGGAGAGAGAAATCAATGAGGGGGAGGAGGAAGAGCGAGAGGAGGACAGGGACTCTGACTCAGGTAAATTCAGGCTAACATCCTCTTTGGTTCAGAGGTAAACAACCCAAAATAACCATTTGATTTTCTGGTTCATTAAGAAATATAAACATATGTTTTTGGTTGTTGAATAAAATGTTAATTCTGAATATTTAGGCAAGTTAGCTGGCTAACTCATTGATTCTGCTTTGTAGTATAACCCTCAGACTTCTGTATGTGTAAGAGGTGAGGCGAGTGCCCCTGAAAAATGGCTACCGACCAATATGCAATGCATTGTAATTTGACAATTGGTTTCAGAGCTGGTCATGGGTGCACCTCAGCCACGCTCAAGGTCCTAGACGATATCATAACCACCACCGATAAAAGACAGTACTGTGCAGCCATCTTCATCGATCTGACCAAGGCTTTCGACTCTGTCAATGACCGTATTCTTATCGGCAGACTCAATAGCCTTGATTTCTCAAATGACTGCCTCGCCTGGTTCACCAACTGCTTCGCAGACAGAGTTCAGTGTGTTCAATCGGAGGGCCTGTTGTCCGGACCTCTGGCACTCTCTATGGGGGTACCACAGGGTTCAATTCTTGGGCCGTCTCTTTTCTCTGTATATATCAACGATGTCGCTCTTGCTGCGGGTGATTCTCTGATCCACCTCTACGCAAAGGACACCATTCTGTATACTTCTGTCCCTTCTTTGAACACTGTTAACTAACATCCAAAGGAGCTTCAATGCCATACAACTCTCCTTCTGTGGCCTCCAACTGCTCTTAAATGCTAGTAAAACCAAATGCATGCTTTTCAACCGTTCGCTGCCTGCACCTGCCCGCCCGACTAGCATCACTACTCTGGACGGTTCTGACCTAAAATATGTGGACAACTACAAATCCCTAGGTGTCTGGCTAGACTGTAAACTCTCCTTCCAGACTCATATCAAACATCTCCAATCCGAAATCAAATCTAGAATCGGCTTTCTATTTCGCAACAAAGCCTCCTTCACTCACGCCGCCAAACTTACCCTAGTAAAATTGACTATCCTACCGATCCTCGACTTCGGCGATGTCATCTAGAAAATAGCTTCCAATACTCTACTCAGCAAACTGGATGCAGTCTATTACAGTGCCATCCGTTTTGTTACCAAAGCCCCATATACCACCCACCATTGCGACCTGTATGCTCTAGTCGGCTGGCCCTCGCAACATATTCGTCGCCAGACCCACTGTCTACAGGTCATCTATAAATCTATGCTAGGTAAAGCTCCACCTTACCTCAGTTCACTGGTCACAATAACAACACCCACCCGTAGCATGCGCTCCAGCAGGTATATCTCACTGTTCATCCCTAAAGCCAACACCTCATTTGGCCACCTTTCCTTCCAGTTCTCTGCTGCAAAAATTGCTGAAGCTGGAGACTTACATTTCCCTCACTAACTTTAAACATCAGCTATCTGAGCAGTTAACCGATCGCTGCAGCTGTACATAGCCCATCTGTAAATAGCCCACCCAATCTACCTGCCTCATCCTCATATTGTTTTTATTTACTTTTCTGCTCTTTTGCACACCAGTATCACTACTTGCAGATCATCATCTGCTCATCTATCACTCCAGTGTTAATCTGCTAAATTGTTATTACATAGCTACTGTGGCCTATGTATTGCCTTACCTCCTCACGTCATTTGCACACACTGTATGTAGACTTTCTTTTTTTTCTATTGTGTTATTGACTGTACACTTGTTTATTCCATGTGTAACTCTGTGTTGCTGTTTGTATCGCACTGCTTTGCTTTATCTTGGCCAGGTCGCAGTTGTAAATGAGAACTTGTTCTCAACTAGCCTACCTGGTTAAATAAAGGTTAAATAAAAAAATGCATTGTAATTTGACATTGTAATTTCACAATGGCTTGATCTATGTGCGATGCAATGCAACAAGCCCCTTGCAAAGTATTTCTTTCAATACTCTGTTATTCCTAATGACTGTTGAATCCTACATTGCTAAACTTAAAGCCTTTGTTCCTCTGTCTGTTTCTTACCCTATATCTGTTCATATTCTTACAGGAGAGATCCCCAACCCAGACTCAGTCAACGAGCCCAGTTCCACAGAATCAGTACTACCACCTGGTTGTGGGAGTTACCCCTGTCCTCAATGTGAGAAGAGTTTCAGTTCCTCAACTAACCTAAAGAATCATCAAAGAGTACACACTGGAGAAAAACCTTTTGACTGCTCAGCATGTGGGAAGAGTTTCAGTGAGAAAGTAAACCTTAAGAGACATGAGAGAGTACATAGTGGAGAGAAGCCTTACCACTGCACCCAATGTGCGAAGAGCTTCAATCATTCTGGAAGCCTTAAGGAACATGAGAGAATACATACAGGGGAGAAGCCTTACCACTGCTCTCTGTGTGGAAAGAATTTTCGTGTCGCAGGAGGCCTAAAGAATCACCAGAGATCACACAGTGGAGAGAAGCCTTACCACTGCACTCAGTGTGGGGAGGGTTTCACTCAGCTAAGAAATCTTAAAAATCATGAGAGAATACCCATTGGAGGGAAGCCTGCCTGTGCTTTCAATGTAATTGTCCAAGAGGAGGAGGGTGAGAGGGACATCAATGTGGAGGAAAAGAGAGAAGTTGAGGGAGAGGAAGACAAAAGTGGTGTAGTAAACAGTGCATGTCAGAGCAAAAACCAAACCATGAGGTCGAAGGAATTGTCCGTAGAGCTCCGTGACAGGATTGTGTCGAGGCACAGATCTGGGGAAGGGTACCAAAAAATTTCTGCAGCATTGAAGGTCCCCAAGAACACAGTGGCCTCCATCATTCTTAAATGGAAGAAGTTTGGAACCACCAAGACTCTTCCTAGAGCTGGCCGCCCGGCAAAACTGAGCAATCGGGGAGAAGGGCCTTGGTCTGGGAGGTGACCAGAACGTTACGGTAACCGTAATACCGCCACACCGGGGTTGATGATGTCAGTCAAATTCCACGTGACTGTTTAGTCACAGTAATTAGGCTTCTCCGAGCTCTGATGCAGCTGACGGTCATTAGTAGCCTACCAAACTTGCTTAAAAACCTCTAGTGACACCCCATCCCGTGAACGGGACCGTTGTCATCATCTGACACTAATTAGCATAACGCAATGGACATAAATCTTCCTAGAAAATCTTTCTATTCATGAAAATCACAAGTGAAATATATTGGAACACAGCTTAGCCGTTTGTTAATCACCCTGTCGTCTCAGATTTTCAAAATATGCTTTACATACAAAGCTAGACAAGCATTTGTGTAAGTTTATCGATAGCCTAGCATAGCATTATGCCTTGCTAGCAGCAGGCAACCTTGTCACGAAAATCAGAAAAGCAATCAAATTAAATCGTTTACCTTTGATGAACTTCGGATGTTTTCACTCACGTGAAATGTTTTGTCATCATGTTTTGGATGACTGGCTGCGAATGTTTATTGAATTGTTTTATTTCTGCCTTTTCTATTCCAGACATTCTGAAATTCACTAAAGCATCCCATGTATGTAACTTTAGTCTTTCACTTTTCAAGGTAGATAGCCAAAGTTCATTTTTCCCCAAAATATTATTTTTGTAGGCTCCGTTTGTTCTTCACGTTTGGCTGAGAAATCGACCGGAAATTGCAGACACGACAACGCAGAAAAATATTCCAAATTAGCTCCATAATATCGACAGAAACATGACAAACGTTGTTTAGAATCAATCCTCAAGGTGTTTTTCAAATATCTATTCGATAATATATCCACCGGGACAATTGGTTTCTCAGTAGAAGCGATTGGAATGATGGCTACCTCTGTACTTTACGCAAGATTTTCTCCGGGAGCATCATGTGACCACTTGCGCAATGTAGAACCCCTACGGGTATTCTTCAACATAAATGCATAAAACTACGTCACAGTGCTGTAGACACCTTGGGGAATACGTAGAAAGCGTAAGCTGGTTGATAGCACATTCACAGCTCAATGGGGACTCATTGGCACGCAGCGCTTTCAAAATATGGGGCACTTCCGGATTGGATTTTTCTCAGGCTTTCGCCTGCAACAATCAGTTCTGTTATACTCACAGACAATATCTTTACAGTTTTGGGAAACGTTAGAGTGTTTTCTATCCAAAGCTGTCAATTATATGCATATTCTAGCTGTCAATTATATGCATATTCTAGCATCTTGTTTAAAACGGGAAAGTTTTTTTTCCAAAAATTCAAATACTGCCCCTAGAGTCGCAACAGGTTAACTGCCTGGTACTCAGCACTCTGTTGTCCCTCTAATCACTCTGGGATCAATGCAAATGTAATCCAACATCTAATCAAACACTTCATGATAATGGTCCATTCTAAATCAAAACTAAACTAATTTCACACATATTATTTTGTAAATGTAAAGACAACTTTAAAATCAAGAATAGTCTGATAGGTGACAATGTTAGCTTGTGGATGATGTGTTGTCACTTGTGGATGATGTGTTGTCACTTGTGGATGATGTGTTACCACTTGTGGATGATGTGTTACCACTTGTGGATGATGTGTTTCCACTTGTGGATGATGTGTTTCCACTTGTGGATGATGCTGCACGAGCTGGGCAAGGCAAGAAACAGAAATGGCTTTTTGTTTGTGTGACTTTTTAAAATCATAGTCGCACACCTCATGAAGCCCAGCCCACAGGCCTTGTACTATGGGGGATAGTAAATTGACATAGGCAAGTGCTTTTGCTGTTTGTTAGGCCTACTCATCTTGTTGGTTGACGTAAAGTAGGTTAAATGTGTACCGTTCTAACTTCTTCAATATGCGCCTCGGAATTCGAAAAAGAGGGGCAGTTCCGTCCCCCCGATGTATCTGTCTTCACTTGTAGCCTAGTTCTCAGCTGAAATTCTCGTGAGAAGGACTAGATCACGTGATGTGCGTTGGCTGATAGTAATGTAGATATCTGAGAGAGCCATGTGAGAGAAGTGCTTCGGCGAACGGCAGCTGGGAGAAGGGAATTATAATTGTTATATTCAGCCCAAGGGCACCGTGATGCATTTACGGCCACACAAGGTGGGGACGTCGCCCGGGAAATTCGAGGCCTGATGAGAATATAATCAAGTGCTTGTCAAAATTTTGAATGAGAGACTGATGAAGTGTGTGCAGCTTGCGACTATTTTTCAAATCGTCATTAGAGTCCCATCATGCAGGCTTAGAATGTATTAAAAAATCAGAACATATATCCCAACGTTTGTATCACAACTAAAGTTGCATAAGTAACTCTACATTAAGCATATTAGGAGGACAGGATCCTGTGTTAACCGCTCAACACAGAGTAGACGCATGTGCGCACTTCCTTTTTTAAATTGTTTGTAGAAAATATCCTTGCTATTTTACTAAGCTGTGTTCAATTGTATTCGTCATACTATAAAATAATTTAAAAAAAAATAATGCCACGGAATTCTAAGCAAATCTTGTCTGCTAAAATGAACTAGTGTAGCCCACAGCCAGATCAGGACCCAACATAAGGACAACTCAGAGTATGGTATTCTGTTCTTCTGAAATAGACTACATTTTATTCATATCGTGTTTCTTTAGACCTGTCTAAAATAAATAACGGATTTATTGTGATGTAGACTACTACGTTAAATGGATGTATTCGACTTTTTAAAATGTAGATGTTCCAAAGGTCTACATCAGTGGCTTGTAGGCTGCGTGTGGAAGCCAGGAGATGCGAAATGTGTTTGTTAATTAACGATCAATTACCGTGAGACCGGCAGTTATTTGCTTGACAATCACCGGCTGACAAAATGTCATGACCTCCACAGCCCTCACTCTGACAGAGCTCCAGAGTTCCTCTGTGGAGATGGGAGAACCTTCCAGAAGGACAACCATCTCTGCAGCATTCAGGCCTTTTATGGTAGAATGGCCAGAAGCAAGCCACCTCTCAGTAAAACACACATGAGAGCCTCACTTGGAGTTTGCCAAAAGGCACTTAAAGGACTCTCAGACCATGAGAAGCCAGATTCTCTAGTCTGATGAAAGGAAACCAGGCACCGCTCATCACATGGCCAATACCATCCATATGGTGAAGCATGGTGGTGGCAGCTGTGGGTATGTTTTTCAGTGGGAGGGACTGGGAGACTAGTCAGGATCGAGGGAAGATGAATGGCGCAACATATAGAGAGATCCTTGATGAAAACCTGCTGCAGAGCGCTCAGGACCTCAAACTGGGGTGAAGGTTCATCTTCCAACAAGACAACAACCCCAAGCACACAGCCAAGAGAACGCAGGAGTGGCTTCGGGACAAGTCTCTGAATGTCCTTGAGTGGCCCAGCCAAAAGTCCGGACATGAACCCGATCGAACATCTCTGGAGAGACCTGAAAATAGCTGTACAGCGACGCTCCCCATCCAACCTGACAGAGCTTGAGAGGATCTGCTGAGAAGAATGGGAGAAACTCTGCAAATACAGGTGTGTCAAGCGTGTAGCGTCAAACCCAAGAAGACTTGAGACTGTAATCGCTGTCAAAGGTGCTTCAACAAAGTACTGAGTTAAGGGTCTGAATACTTATGTATATGTGATATTTCTGTTTTTTATTTGTAATAAATTAGCAAAAATGTCTCAACTATTCTTGTTTTGTCATTATGGATTAGAGTATTGTGTGTAGATTGATGAGGGGGACGACAATTTAATCCATTTTAGAATAAGGCTGTAATGTAACAAAATGTTTAAGAAGTTGTCTGAATACTTTCTAAATGCGCTGTATATAGACAGGTGTGTGCCTTTCCAACTCATGTCCAATCAATCAAGTTGTAGAAACATCTCAAGGATGATCAATGGAAACAGGAGTTTGAGTTTGAGTTTGAGTTTATTTTTATTTTTACATTGACAGTGCACATTAATCAACGTTTCAGTAAAAGTGCCGGTTTTAGCCAGCCGGCTAATTTTCAACCGCAGTCCCTGGGCAGGTTATTTAAAAAAATTACAATATAGACAATAGCAGCATAGAACAAGCAAGACATAGCATACAGAGCAACATAGGACAAGCAAGACGTAGCATACAGACAGAGCAACATAAAACAAAAAGCAGCAAGACAAAATTCATAAAGGCAACAAAGTGTTTCCACACCTCACAAGCTACAGACAACAGACAACATGGAAAGCGGCAACACACAGCTAGGGACCATGTTCACAAATCTGATTGACCTTTAGCCATGTCTTCAAGCATTTTGTGAAAGTGTGATATGTGGTGCAGTTGTGTGTGTCTGATGGCAGTGTATTCCAGACATGGGAAGCTCTCACAGAGAATGCAGATTTACTAAAGGTGCTTTTCCTTAGGGGAACTATACAGTCACCTCTCATGGCAGACCTTGTGGATCTGCTGCCATATGTCTGGGTTTTATGTTTAACAAAAACATTGAGTGGAGGGGGAGCCAGGCCATTAAGGATCTTGAATACAAGACATGCGTCGGTGTATTGCACAAGATTTTCCCAACTCAAGAGCTCATGCTTTCTAAGAATGTGACAATGATGATGGCTATTGGGCTTCCTATCAAGCACTTTGAGAGCCTGTTTGTAGACAGACTGAATAGGTTTTAATGTTGTACAGCAAGCTTGGGCCCAACTAGTCAAGCAGTATGTTAAGTGGGGGAGTATCATAGTTTCGAAGTACAGTTTTGCTACCTCTGTAGTCAAACAATTTCGTATAAATCGGAAATTAGCTAGGTTGAATTTGGTTATTTGAATTACTTTTTTCACATGCTTTTTAAAAGAGAGGTTGGAATCAAGTATGATGCCAAGGTACTTAAAATCGGATACCACCTGAGGAGGGACCTGAGCTCAATTTCAAGTCCCATAGGAAAGGGTCTGAATACTTATGTAAATAAGGTATTTCCATTTTTTTTTTTTTTATCCATTTGCAAAGGTTTCTAAAAACCTGTTTTCGCTTTGTCATTATTGTATTATTCTGTCTAAATTGCCAGGAATTGTTTTATTTATCAATTTTAGAACAAGGCTGTAATGTAACAATGCAGTTAGATGCAGTTTATCATAGCGCACTGCTCTTTATTATGGGAGACAGTTTTGGTACTCATCACTGCATTCTCTACCAGTAAGTTGGTTGGCCCTCTGTGATGTCATCACTGCATTCTCTACCAGTAAGTTGGTTGGCCCTCTGTGATGTCATCACTGCATTCTCTACCAGCAAGTTGGTTGGCCCTCTGTGATGTCATCACTGCATTCTCTACCAGCAAGTTGGTTGGCCCTCTGTGATGTCATCACTGCATTCTCTACCAGCAAGTTGGTTGGCCCTCTGTGATGTCATCGCTGCATTCTCCACCAGCAAGTTGGTTGGCCCGCTGTTACGTAGGTAAATAAATTGCTATGTTTTCATTTTATAAAGCATTTTTACAAAAAAAGTCTCACCGTACTTAACGTGTTTACCACATCCGGTCTCAGGGATGGTTAACTCTGGAAACTCCTTTGGTCTCTACTGAGTTCGGTACATCAGCCTTTAGTCTTCTTGCACCTTATTTGTGGAACAGTCTTCAAAATGTTGTTAAATGTGATGTTTTGATGCTGCTAAGGGGTCATTCAGAAAGCTGATTGAGGACCTTATAACTGATGAATGTTTATTTCTGCTTGCATTTTGTATTTATACTGGGGGGAGAAATATTAATGCAACATGCAACTATTTCTAAGATTTTACTGAGTTTCAGTTCATATAAGGAAAATCAGTCAATTGAAATAAATTCCTTTGGCCCTAATCTATGGATTTCACATGACTGGAAACTGGAAGATGCTGTCGTATAAGTTGAACATCCCAAACATGCTCAATGGGTGACGTGTCTGGTGAGAATTGCAGGCCATGGAAGAACTGAGACATTTTCAGTTTCCAGGAATTGTGTACATGTAGCGGTCTTTATATGTACCACAGAAGAAAAAACAAGAAATAAAGAGCGACACCAGAGCTGTCTATTTTGGGCTTTTACATAGATCTGCAATGGTATTATGAAAAGACAGGAATACATCAGTCTCCAAGGCACCATCTGACGAGTTGTTCTTTCTCTACATCTCCCATCATGCAATGCTAACATACGTCGGCAGCTCAGCAAGCCATCTGCATCACAGAAAGACATGCTAGCTAGCAACTGCAATACTTTTCAGCACTCTGTAAAACTATCAATAACGATACATTTCTGAAAGTTCCATAGTTTGAATAGTCTCACACTCCCATATAACAATACCCATAGCATTAACATTGGGATGGTTAATTTATTTACATTTTTAGACTTCAACACAAGGAGTAATCTGCGACACATACCTTTCTCAGTGTTTTCTCAGACTGAGGAGAACGGGAACTACGGGTAGTGCCAGGGTGTTAGTAAGTGACGTAAGCACCCAGATGAAATAAAATACATTCCATGACATAAAAATAGAAGATTTTAATATCAACCTCTACAGGATTGGTGGGTCCCCCTCGGGACGGTTGAGCTAACGTAGGCTAATGCAATTAGCATGAGGTTTTAAGTAACAAGGCCATTTGCCAGGACATAGACATCTGATATTGGCAGAAAGCTGAAATTCTTGCTAATCTAACTGCACTGTCCAATTTACAGTAGCTATTACAGTGAAATAATACCATGCTATTGTTTGAGGAGAGTGCACAGTTATGAACTTGAAAAGTAATTAATAAACCAATTAGGCACATTTGGGCAGTCTTGATACATTTTGAACATTAATGCAATGGTTCATTGGATCAGTCTAAAACGTTGCACCTACAATGCTGCTATCTAGTGTCCAAAAGCTAAATTGTGCCTGGGCTGGAATAATACATTATGGTCTTTCTCTTGCATTTCAAAAATGATGGTACAAAAAATGCATGTTTTTTTCTGTGTATTATCTTTTACCAGATCTAATGTGTTATATTCTCCTACATTCATTTCACATTTCCACAAACTTCAAAGTGTTTCCTTTCAAATGGTATCAAGAATATGTATATCCTTGCTTCAGGTCCTGAGCTACACGTAGTTAGATTTGGGTATGTCATTTTCGGCCAAAAATTCAAAAAGGGTCCGATTCTAAAGAGATTTTTTTTAAATATCATCCAGCTACTGTAGCTACTTCCTTAACATTAACATACAGTACTACCGTAGCTACTTCCTTAACATTAACAGACAGTACTACTGTAGCTACTTCCTTAACATGAACAGCCAGTACTACTGTAGCTACTTCCTTAACATTAACAGGCAGTACTACTGTAGCTACTTCCTTAACATTAACAGACAGTACTACTGTAGCTACTTCCTTAACATTAACAGGCAGTACTACTGTAGCTACTTCCTTAACATTAACAGACAGTACTACTGTAGCTACTTCCTTAACATTAACAGGCAGTACTACTGTAGCTACTTCCTTAACATTAACAGGTAGTACTAGTAGTTCAACAAATGAAATAGAAACCAAAAGTAAAGTTCCTGACTCCTCCTTCAGTCTGAATTTGGAACATTCCTGTTCGCGGGCTTGGGCCTCTGACCCTTAACCTGGATGTTCTTTTCTGCGTTGTGTACTATTCTAATAACTTGAAGTTTGATGGAATAGCCGTTTTAACTCTCCTACATACAGATCCTTGCGGCATGTTGCCGTGCATTGTCATGCTGAAACATGAGGTGAAGGCCGACGGATGAATGGCTCAGCAATGGGCCTTGGGATCTCGTCACGGTATCTCTGAGCATTCAAATTGCCATCTATAAAATGCAATTTTGTTCATTGTCTGTAGTTTATGCCTGCCCGTACCATAACCCCAATGCTAACATACTAACACCACAACATTGACATCAGAAAACCATACACATGGTCAGCGGTTGTGAGTCTGTTTGGACATACTGCCAAATTCTCTAAAACGACATTGGCGTCTTATGGTATAGAAATTAGCATTTGTTTCTCTGGCAACAGCTCTGGTGGACATTCCTGCAGTCATCATGCCAATTGCACGCTACCTCAAAACAGTGGCCTTTTATTGTCCACAGCACAAGTTTCACCTCTGTAATGATCATGCTGTTTAATCTGATTCTTGATATTCCACACCTGTCAGGTAGATGGACTATCTTGGCAAAAGATAAATGCTCACTAACAGGGATGTAAACAAATTTGTGCACAACATTTTGAGAGAAATAAGCTTTTAGTGCTTATGGAACATTTCTGGGATCTTTTATTCCAGCTCAGGAATCATGGGACCAACACTTTACAAGTTGCGTTTATATTTTTGTTTAGTGTATGTTGGCTAGACCTTCTATAAATCAATCATTTCACCGTATTAGCGTAAAATAAATATAGACTATGCAGAGCCTTTGGTCCATTCGGATCTATCAGCTGTAGTTACATAGACCCGAGATCCGATGACAATCAAACAGGACCCACCCTGACCCGAGGGACAAGTTAGAATTTCAGACCAGAATGGGCCCGGGTCTCGGGTATATGAAGACCTCTAATTGGCATCCAAAGTCAACAATATGAGTGTGTTGTTATGTCATGATCTGCTTGTAAACTGTAAAATGTTGTCACCTATCCTTCAACTGAATTATAAATACAAACAGTTCCAACTGTCTGTGTGGCTCCTCTTCTTCACTGAAAATGTATTATGTTGGTAGATTGTCTTTATCGATGACAAGTCAGTATAGTAACATGGTGATAATGAAGGATAACAGATGCTGTACACTGACTGTTGTAATAATATAACATCACACTGCTGATAGAAATATAATGTAATAAAAGCTGTCTTGTTTTTGTTGTTTTCGGGCGACAGGTAGCCTAGTGGTTAGAGCGTTAGACTAGTAACCGGAAGGTGGCTGGTTCGAATCCCTGAGTCGAAAAGGTACAAATCTGTCAGGCAGTTTAGGGGATGCCGTCATTGTAATTTATTTTATAAAATAATATGTGCATTTGTTTGGCCTGACTTCTGTCTGTCAAAGAGGCTAACAAAACATGTACAAACACTACGCTGATACGACGCTCACGAACATTTCCTGCCGCATCTCATAATCCAGACCAAACTCACTCGGAAAGTGGATACATTGTTTCCGCTGCTCTACGAGACCTCACCATTTCCAATTATTTTCAGCCAAACAGGAAATCAGTTCCAGGTAACCTATTGCTAATGATTATTATTTGTTTTAATTATGCTTGTAACACGGTCTGTAAACCAACGCATTCCAGGATGAAACCGCACTGGTTTCAGCGGCCTGGTTTTGTTGTTCCCCCAGCTAGTTAGCTGTTAGCCAGTTAGCAACATCTCCCGTCAAAACCCGTTTGTGTAGCTAGCTAACATACTAACTTTATTTCAGGGTCACTGTTGAAGTGACCATTTCATTTCATAGTTAGCCAGCTGTCTACTCATCGTGAGTAAAATGACTGTACCAAGGAATAGGCTAACCGGCTGCTCATTGTTTAGCCACAGATAGGTTGGTTATACAACATATATAGTTTAGCTATCTAGGTAGATAGCTCGCAAAATTATGACTTCCCGGCTACCGGTTTATGCAAACAGTTAATCCCTTGAACAAACCTACAGTGTCGTTGCGCAAAATGGTACGCAGCATCATCTGGATATTTGGGCAACAAAAATTCAACCTTCAGCTACAATTTCTGCCAAGCCGTCCACGTATACACCTACGCATGCACGTTCGATAAATTCGACGCAGTGATGGAAAAAAAAGTGGTTGTCATACTTGAGTAAAAGTAAAGATATCTTAATAGAAAATGACTCAAATAAAAGTCACCCAGTAAAATACTACTTGAGTAAACGTCTAAAAGTATTTGGTTTTAAATATACTTAAGTATCAAAAGTAAATGTAATGCTAGGGACACACCCCAACACTCAGACATAATTTAAAAACGAAGCATTTGTGTTTAGTGAATCCGCCAGATTTAGGTAGGAGGGATGACCAGGGACGTGCTCTTGATAAGTGTGTGGAAATGGACCATTTTCATGTCCTGCTAAGCATTCAACATGTAATGAGTACTTTTGGGTGTCAGGGAAACTGTATGGAGTAAATAGTACATACTTTTCTTTAGAAATGTAGTGAAGTAAAAGTTCTCAAAAATATAAATATTGTAACGACCCTGTGTTTATAAACGCGCTTGAGAATGCTTTTGCGGCACAGTCGATAGCGCGCTGGACTTCGGGGCTAGAAGGTCGAGGGTTCGAGTCCTGCTCCCATCCTGTTTCATTACAATATACATATTGTGATGATCAATGCATGGTCCCTTTCCCATGACTTTTTCAAGCAAATTAATAAGGAATGTCGTCATAAGAAGCAAAATTCGGGTTTCCATCAAAAAATAATGCAGCTGTGAAGCGGGGAAAAGTAACTAAGTATTTCGGGGTCACAGATCTTCTTCTTCTATGGTATAATGGCGTTCTCAACAATCGGATGTGCATTCCGCCACCCACTGTGGGGTGGATAATCAGGATCCTAAAAAGGAAATAATGTGGGTATTTCTTATTTATTTTTTCATTCAAACATTATGTATATACTGAGATGATGCATGTCTCTCCGCTCTAGTAATGGGAGTGGTTGTCCACAAAGCGGCACGGTGGGCTGTCTAGCTCCTCCCCTATCCTTTCTTTGAATTGGTGGATACATCTCATTATTGTAATCCGTTTTTGAATATTTGATGAGGGTTGTTGACGTCAACCGCCTGTATTCAATGGATTCGAGATGCTATGTCACTTTAATAATGCCACTTTAATAGTGTTTACAGATCTTGCATTTACTCATCTCATATGTATATACTGTATTTTATACCATCTATTGCATCTTGCCTATGCCGCTCGGTCATTGCTCATCCGTATATTTATATGTATATATTCCATCTCTTTACTTAGATTTGTGTGTATTAGGTAGTTGTTGTGGAATTGTTAGATTACTTGTTAGATATTGCTGCACTTTCGGAACTAGAAGCATAAGAATTTTGCTACACTCGTAATAACATCTGCTGACCATGTGCATGTGTGACCAATAACATTTGATTTTATTTATGCTACTAGCCTCATGCCATGAATATGCATAGCCATCTCGACTCCAAAATAGTGTCCTAGTTATATCAGTGCACTCGAAAACTACTTAAACATTACGAAAACTCTATTCGATCAAATAAACCTTGTGTAGCAAATAAGCCATTGCTTTTTTGTTGTTGACCAAATTCGACTCTCATTGAGAGAGACTCTCATTGACCTCCATACAAAAACTCCTTGCTTGGTGGGCAAAACAACGAAAAAACGCCACCTGCTGGAGGGACACAGATTTGCAGCCAAGTTGGGCATCTCTTCCTATCTGTGTATACAGTCGTGGCCAAACGTTTTGAGAATGACACAAATATAAATTTTCACAAAATCTGCTGACTCAGTTGGTATGATGGCAATTTGCATATACTCCAGAATGTTATGAAACGTGATCAGATTAATTACGAAGTCTCTCTTTGCCATGCAAATGAACTGAATCCCCAAAAAACATTTCCATTGCATTTCAGCCCTGCCACAAAAGGACCAGCTGACATCCTGTCAGTGATTCTTTCGTTAACTTCTTATGGCTGTGGGCAGTATTGAGTAGCTTTGATGAATAAGGTGCCCAGAGTAAACTGCCTGCTACTCATGCCAAGTTCCTAATATATGCATATTATTAGTAGATTTGGATAGAAAACACGCTGAAGTTTCTAAAACTGTTTGAATGATGTCTGTGAGTATAATAGAACTCATATGGCAGGCAAAAACCTGAAAAAAAATCCAACCAGGAAGTGGGAAATGTGAGGTTTGGAGTTTTTCAAGTCATTGCCTATCGAATATATAGTGTCTATGGGGGTCATATTGCACTTCCTAAGGCTTCCACTAGATGTCAACAGTCTTTAGAACCTTGTTTGATGCTTCTACTGTGGAGGTCTGCCAGAGTGCCATGAGCTGACCACGCGCATTCACGTGAGTTAGCTTGCGTTCCATTGCATTTCTACAGACAAAGGAATTCTCCTGTTGGAACATTATTGCAGATTTATGATAAAAACATCCTTAAGATTGATTCTATACATTGTTTGACATGTTTCTACGGACTGTAACGGAATTTTTTGACTTTGTCTGCTCGCGCCTCATGAATTTGGATTACTGGGCTGAACGCGTTAACAAAAGGAGGTATTTGGACATAAATGATGGACTTTATTGAACAAATCAACTGGGAACTGGGATTCCTGGGAGTGCATTCTGATGAAGATCATCAAAGGTAAGTGAATATTTATAATGCTATTTCTGACTTCTGTTGACTCCACAACATGGCGGATATCTGTATGACTTGTTTTGTTGTCTGAGCGCTGTACTCAGATTATTGCAGTGTGTGACTTTTTTTGGGTAAAGCCTTTTTGAACTCTGACACAGCGGTTGCATTAACTTTTTATGGCTGCAGGGGCAGTATTGAGTAGCTTGGATGAAAAGGTGCTCATTGTAAACGGCCAGCTCCTCAGTCTCAGTTGCTAATATATGCATATAAAAAAATATTGTCTGTGAGTATAACTGTGAGTATAACAGAACTGATATTGCAGGCGAAACCCTGAGGAAAATCAAAACAGGAAGTGGCTTCTATTTTGAAAACTCCATGTTCCATAGCCTCCCTTTGCTGGATTTAAAGTGATATGAACCAGATTCCTTATCCTATCGCTTCCTCAAGGTGTCAACAGTCTTCAGACATAGTTTCAGGCTTTTATTTTGAAAAATGAGCCAGAACGATAACATCGCGTCAAGTGGTCACATGAGTTTTGCTCGCGCAACAGAGTTTGGATAGGTATTGCTTTTCCCTCTCCTACTGTGAAAGACATTTGCGGTTGATATATTATCGATTATATATTTTAAAAACAACCTGAGGATTGATTATAAAAAACGTTTGACGTGTTTCTGTGGACATTATGGAAAATATTTGGAATTTTCGTCTGCGTTGTCGTGACCGCTCTTTCCTGTGGATTTCTGAACAAATAAACTGAGGTATTTTGGATATAAAAATAATCTTTATGGAACAAAAGGAACATTTGTTGTGTAACTGGGAGTCTCGTGAGTGAAAACATCAGAAGATCATCAAAAGTAAACAATTAATTTGATTGCTTTTCTGATTTTCGTGACCAAGATACCTGATGCTAAGTGTACTTAATGTTTTGTCGTGAGATCGATAAATTTACACAAACGCTTGGATTGCTTTCGCCGTAAAGCATAATTTCAAAATCTGACACGACAGGTGGATTAAGAAGAGGCTAAGGTGTGTTTTCCAATATTGCACTTGTGATTTCATGAATATAAATATTTGTAGATAATCAAAGGTTAGTGATTAATTTTATCTCTATTTCTGCTTTTTGTGACTCCTCTCTATGGCTGTGTTTTTTTGTGACTAGGTGCAGACCTAACATAATCGTTTGGTGTGCTTTCGTCGTAAAGCCTTTTTGAAATCGGACACTGGTGGGATTAACAACAAGATTATATTTTAAAATGGTGTAAAATACTTCTATGTTTGAGGAATTTTAATTATGAGATTTCTGTTGTTTTGAATTTGGCACTTTCACTGGCTGTTGTCATATCGATCCCGTTAGCAGGATCTAAGACATAAGAAGTAAACACAGGTGTGAGTGTTGACGAGGACAAGGCTTGAGATCACTCTGTCATGCTGATTGAGTTCGAATAACAGACTGGAAGCTTCAAAAGAAGGGTGGTGCTTGGAATCATTGTTCTTCCTCTGTCAACCATGGTTACCTGCAAGGAAACACGTGCCATCATCATTGCTTTGCACAAAAAGTGCTTCACAGGCAAGGATATTGCTGCCAGTAAGATTGCACCTAAATCAACCATTTATCGGATCATCAAGAACTCAAGAGAGCGGTTAAATTGTTGTGAAGAAGGCTTCAGGGCGTACAAGAAAGTCCAGCAAGCGCCAGGACCGTCTCCTAAAGTTGATTCAACTGCGGGATCGGGGCACAACCAGTACAGAGCTTGCTCAGGAATGGCAGCAGGCCGGTGTGAGTGTATCTGCACGCACAGTGATTCAAAGACTTTTGGAGGATGGTATGGTGTCAAGAAGGGCAGCAAAGAAGCCACTTCTCTCCAGGAGAAACATCAGGGACAGACTGATATTGAAGAATCAGTCCTGTGTCAACAGTAAAGCATCCTGAGACCATTCATGTGTGGGGTTGCTTCTGAGCCAAGGGAGTGGGCTCACTCACAATTTTGCCTAAGAACACAGCCATGAATAAAGAATGGTACCAGCAACTTCTCCCAACCATCCAGGAACAGTTTGGTGACGAACAATGCCTTTTCCAGCATGATGGAGCACCTTGCCATAAGGCAAAAGTGATAAGTAAGTGGCTCAACTAAGTGGCCCGGGGAACAAAACATCAATATTTTGGGTCCATGGCCAGGAAACTCCCCAGACCTTAATCCCATTGAGAATTTGTGGTCAATCCTCAAGAGGTGGGTGGACAAACAAAACCCCACAAATTCTGACAAACTCCAAGCATCGATTATGCAAGAATAAGCTGCCATCAGTCAGGATGTGGCCCAGAAGTTAATTGACAGCATGCCAGGGTTAGATTGCAGAGGTCTTGAAAAAGAAGGGTCAACACTGCAAATATTGACTCTTTGCATCAACTTCATGTAATTGTCAATAAAAGCCTTTGACACTTATGAAATGCTTGTAATTATACTTCAGTATTCCATAGTAACATCTGACAACAATATCTAAAGACACTGAAGCAGCAAACATTGTGGAAAGTAATATTTGTCATTCTCAACTTTTGGTCACGACCGTACTTTGTTTAGGAATAATTAGTGCGAAAATGTGCAGAATTATCTATATATTTTATAGTTGTTATCATAGTTCAAAAGGCACTGAGCTATCTTTATTTGCAGGTGCCTGGTAACAGTTGAATAAAATGAGAAAAAAGAAGAAACCCGCACACTGCTATTGATAGTATCACTGCTCTTTAATAAGCTTTACGTACGGGCTTTGAGGCCTTCGTCTGAGCTTTACGTACGGGTCTCGAGGCCTTCGTCTGAGCTTTACGTACGGGCTTTGAGGCCTTCGTCTGAGCTTTACGTACGGGCTTTGAGGCCTTCGTCTGAGCTTTACGTACGGGCTTTGAGGCCTTCGTCTGAGCTTTACGTACGGGCTTTGAGGCCTTCGTCTGAGCTTTACGTACGGGCTTTGAGGCCTTCGTCTGAGCTTTACGTACGGGCTTTGAGGCCTTCGTCTGAGCTTTACATACGGGCTTTGAGGCCTTCGTCTGAGCTTTACGTACGGGTCTCGAGGCCTTCGTCGGAGCTTTACGTACGGACTTTGAGGCCTTCGTCTGAGCTTTACGTACGGGCTTTGAGGCCTTCGTCTGAGCTTTACGTACGGGCCTCGAGGCCTTCGTCTGAGCTTTACGTACGGGTCTCGAGGCCTTCGTCTGAGCTTTACGTACGGGTCTCGAGGCCTTCGTCGGAGCTTTACGTACGGGTCTCGAGGCCTTCGTCGGAGCTTTACGTACGGGTCTCGAGGCCTTCGTCGAAGCTTTACGTGCGGGCCTCGAGGCCTTGGTCTGAGCTTTTGTGAGCTAAAAAAAAAGTGCACCCTTATGTAGACATTCCATCGAATGGAGTCGAGGGTAAAACAAATCAGTGCTACCAAATATAACAATACATAAAACGTGTTAAACACGTCTGCAAAAAACCACAATGAGGACATTTGACCTACCGAGCAAGTTTTCAAAAGATCATTGGGTCCAGTGCAAGGAAAAACACCAGAGTCACCTGAAATAGGGGCATAATTCATGTTGACATTTACAACGTCACGCGTTTCATCATTAAGACCTTGAGGAAATCATGTCTGGAGGATGAAAATACCAAAAACATTCTCTTTTACTAAGAGTATTATTTATATCACCTCCCCTGTCTGATTATCTAGACTTTCTCTCACAAAATCTAAAAGGTAGAAATGTCATGTTTTAGGTAATTAAAATGTTCTGCGACTGGATTATCCCTGTCCTTACTCCCGATATGAATTTTTGTATCCACAGATACTCTATTTTGAGAGAACGAGAGGTTTTACCAACATCACACAGCCCACATGGACATTTAATAATGTAGATAACATGAGTGGTGGAACACGTAATGATGTCATTTATTTGGAACCGTTTTCCTGTGTGTGGGTGCCAGAAACATTCACACTTCATCATATTGTTGCACTGTGTTCAACCTGTGCATTAATAGCTCCCATTTGGAAGAGGGCGTAAAAGAGGCTGGCTGATTTTAATTTTGTGGCTGGCAGTTGGCATGGACCAATTTATTGCGTAAATTGCGACCTTTCCTCGATACAATACGTGGTGGATTCTTAAATTCAGCTGGCAAAAGCTAGGTCCGTGGAATAAAACATGCCAGTGTTTTCTTGACAGCATCTCCGACTTTGTGCGAGTTCAAAGTGTATGTGGCGGTGAACATTACAGAGGGTTCTTTAACTCTAGTGGGTCTTTTTTTTGTAGCAGTTCATCTCGTATTTTCTCCAATGCCACATTAAGATCTTCATCCACACGGCAGGGTAGCCTAGTGGTTAGAGTGTTGGACTTGTAACCGGAAGGTTGCAAGATCAAATCCCCGAGCCGACAAGTAAAAAATCTGTTGTTCTGTCCCTGAACAAGGCAGTTAACCCACTGTTCCCCAGTAGGCTGTCATTTTTCAAAAATGTGTGGAGAGTAGCCTCTTAGAACCCTATTGCCCATCTTCGCTGCTTTTTCTAGATAGTACTCTGTGGAGTGGCATATACTCTGAAAAACGGCTTCTTGGAAGTCCTCTTCATAATGTCTCAGGGTGGATGCTGTCACCCTTGTAATAGAGTATTTCTGTCCGTTTCTTTGTTGTAAGTTGTAAACAGAGTTCCATTTGATTTCTCAATCCACATATCGAGGTAATGAACACATTTAGTGTCCCATTCAATAGTGAATTTGAGATTGGGGTCAATGTCATTGAGTAATGCCATAAAATCTGACAGCTCTTCTCCCCCCCCCCCCCCCCCCCCCCCCAACACATATGCAAATAAATTCATCAATATATCAATACCACTCATTCAGGACTTTATTCAAAAATAGATTTTTGATTTTCCTTGTTCACAATACGTTCTTCAAAACAACCCACAAAGTTTAGCACTGAGCTCTGAGCGAATGTGGAGCCCATCGATGTTCCATTCATTTGGAGGTATCAAACCTATAAATCATTATCAAACCTATAATAGTTTGGTCAAAACACATTGAGCTCCAGAATGACGTTTATTGGTGGGTATTCGTTAGTATCTCTGTCTCTCAAATAGTGAGCTAAGGCTGCCAGCCCCCACTGTATGGGGAATGCTAGTATGTAGACTCTCAAAGTATATCTATAAGATATTATTTGTTTATTTTTTTTCAAGCAAACAACAATGTTGTTTGTGTGTACTCTTATCTGGTGTACGTTGTGCTGCAGTAAAAGGTCCATTCTACCCAGGAACACTTCTAGTCTCCAAGTCCACAGAGTTTACACCCCCAGGAACACTTCTAGTCTCCAAGTCCACTGAGTTTACACCCCCAGGAACACTTCTAGTTTCCAAGTCCACTGAGTTTACACCCCCAGGAACACTTCTAGTCTCCAAGTCCACTGAGTTTACACCCCCAGGAACACTTCTAGTCTCCAAGTCCACTGAGTTTACACCCACAGGAACACTTCTAGTCTCCAACACCCCCAGGAACACTTCTAGTCTCCAAGTCCACTGAGTTTACACCCCCAGGAACACTTCTAGTCTCCAAGTCCACTGAGTTTACACCCCCAGGATCGTCGCTGCTCATTTTGCGTCCCTTAAAGAGTGACCAATCAGCTTTAATCCACTTGTTTGTCATATTGGACATAAATATCTGTGTCTATAAAGCCAGGGTCGAGCCTACTCACTAGAGTCTATAGAAGGGGTGGGCAAACTGTTTGGCTCAAGGGCCACATCGGGATTTTGAAATTCACATTTTGGGGGGGGACCAATTGTTTGTTAAATTCAATTTGCGGGGAACTCCCGAGTGGCGCAGCAGTCTAAGGCCCTGCATCGCAGTGTCACTACAGACACGGGTTCGATCCCAGGCTCTGTCACAGCTGGTCATGACTGGGCGACCCAGCATCGTCCGGGTTAGGAGAAGGTTTGAAAAGCTGAGATTTCCTTGTCCCATCCCGCTCCAGCGACTCCTGTGGCGGGCTGGGCGTATGCACGCTGACACGGTAGCCAGGTGTACGGTGTTTCCTCTGACACATTGGTGCGGCTGACTTCCGGGTTAAGCGGGCATTGTGTCAAGAAGCAGTGTGGCTTGGCTGGGTCGTGTTTCGGAGGACGCACGGCTCTCAACCTTCGCCTCTCCCGAGTCCATACGGGATTTGCAGCAATGGGACAAGACTGTAACTACCAATTGAGATGCCACGAAATTGGAGAGAAAAAGGAAACTTTTTTTTTTTTTAGGTTTAACTCAGCATCACTCTGTTACCTTGGAATTGTCCCTTATTCTAACACAAGAAAGTGCTTCTTTTTTTTGGGGGGGGGGGGGAGGGGGATTCCTGCTGGACAGGATGTGTGGATAGCTAGCTTAGATGTTTGTCTTTTCTAGAGCTATACCACGATCAAGGTTTGTGAAAATCACCCTGAACTCTTTTGGTCTCGTCTTTTAGATCCACCTCTAGCCTACCATGTCTGAATCGGGTTCTGGTTGTGGTGTTCCAGCCCAGAGAAGCTCACAGCTGGGTCCAGAGATGCTGTCAGTGATGCTGGATAACTGCAGTCAAACAGTGGAATTCAATGTGATTGTCAAGGAGGAGAGCGAGGAGAGAGAAATCAATGAGGGGGAGGAGGAAGAGAGAGAGGAGGACAGGAACTCTGTTGACTCAGGTAAATTCAGGCTAACATCCTCTTTGGTTCAGAGGTAAACAACCCAAAATAACCATTGATTTCCTGGTTCATTAAGAAATGTAAACTTACATATGTTTTTGGGTGTTGAATAAAATATTAATTCAGAATATTTAGGCAAGTTAGCAGGCTAACTCATTGATTCTGGTTTGTAGTATAAACCCTCAGGCTTCTGTATGTGTAAGAGGGAAGGCGAATGCCAAAACAAAAATGTCTACAGACCAATGTGCAATGCATTGTAATTTGACAATTGTGTTATACAGTGGGGCAAAAAAGTATTTAGTCAGCCACCAATTGTGCAAGTTCTCCCACTTAAAAAGATGAGAGAGGCCTGTAATTTTCATCATAGGTACACTTCAACTATGACAGACGAAATGAGAAAAAAAATCCCGAAAATCACATTGTAAGTTTTTTATATGTGTGATGCAACAAGCCCATTGCAAAGTATTTATTTCAATACTCTGTTAATTATAATGACTGAATCCTGCATTATTAAACTGAAATACTTTGTTTCTGTTTGTTTCTGTTTCTTATCCTATATCTGTTCATATTCTTACAGGAGAGAGCCCCAACCCAGACTCAGTCAACAAGCCCAGTTCCACAGCATCAATACTACCTGGCCGTGGGAGTTACCCCTGTCCTCAATGTGAGAAGAGTTTCAGTTCCTCAACTAACCTAAAGAATCATCAAAGAGTGCACACTGGAGAGAAACCTTTTGACTGCTCAACATGTGGGAAGAGTTTCAGTGAGAAAGTAAACCTCAAGAGACATGAGAGAGTACATAGTGGAGAGAAGCCTTACCACTGTACCACATGTGGGAAGAACTTCAATCATTCAGGAAGCCTTAAGCAACATCTGCGAATACATACAGGGGAGAAACCTTACCATTGCTCTCTTTGCGGGAAGAGTTTCAGTCGGGCAGGAGACCTGAAGACTCATCAGAGATCCCACAGCGAAGAGAAGCCGTACCACTGCTCTCTTTGTGGGAAGAGTTTCAATCAGCCAGGAAACCTAAAAAGTCATCAGCGAATACACATTGGAGAGAAGCCTGCCTGTGCTTTAAATTTGATTGTCAAAGAGGAGGAGGATGAGAAGGAAATCGATGAGAAGGAAAAGAGAGAAGTTGAGGAAGAGGAAGAAAATAGTGGTGTAATTAACCTAGGTACATCAAGACTTCCTGGTCGTGGGAGTTACCCCTGTCCTCAATGTGGAAAGAGTTTCAGTTCTTCAGGTAATCTAAAAAATCATGAGAGAGTACATACTGGGGAGAAACCTTTCCACTGTGCCACATGTGGGAAGAGTTTCAGTGAAAAAGTCAACCTCACGAGACACGAGAGGGTACATAGTGGAGAGAAGCCTTACCACTGCACCCAATGTGGGAAGAGCTTCAATCATTCTGGAAGCCTTAAGGAACATCAAAGAGTACATACAGGGGAGAAGCCGTACCACTGCTCTCTTTGTTGGAAGAGTTTCAGTCAGCCAGGAAACCTTAAGAAACATCAGAGAATACATACAGGGGAGAAGCCTTACCACTGCTCTCTGTGCGGGAAGAATTTTCGTTTCGCAGGAGACCTAAAGAATCATCAGAGATCACACAGTGGAGAGAAGCCTTACCAATGCTCTCTGTGTGGTAAGGGATTCACTCAGCTAAGAATTCTTAAAAGTCATCAGAGGATACATATTGGAGAGACGCCTGTCTGTGCGTTCAATGTATTTCTCCAGGAGGAGGAGAGTGAGAGGGAAATCAATGTGGAGGAAAAGAGAGATGTTGAGGAAGAGGAGGACAATAGTGGTGTAGTTGACCCAGATATATCAAGACTACTTGGTCGTGGTCGTTACCCCTGCCCTCAATGTGAGAAGAGTTTCCGTTCCTCAAGTAATCTAAAAAATCATCAAAGAGTACACACTGGAGAGAAACCTTTCCACTGCTCCCAATGTGGGAGGGGTTTCAGTGAGAAAGTAAACCTTAAGAGACATGAAAGAGTACATAGTGGAGAGAAGCCTTACCACTGCACCACATGTGGGAAGAGTTTCAATCATTCAGGAAGCCTTAAAGAACATCAGAGAATTCATACAGGTGAGAAACCTTACCACTGCTCACTGTGCGGAAATAATTTCCGTTTTGCGGGAGACCTAAAGAATCATCAGAGATCACACAGTGGAGAGAAGCCTTACCACTGCACTCAGTGTGGAGAGAGATTCACTCAGCTAAGAAGTCTAAAAAGGCATGAGAGAATATCCATTGGAGCGAAGCCTGCCTGTGCTTTCCATGTGATTGTCCAAGAGGAGGAGGAGGAGGGAGGAGAGAGAGAAGTTGAGGGAGAGGAGAGTAACGTGAAATAAAGGTGAAGTGAGGATACTTAAGCTAACTCAATAGCTATTGAAATTCACACCTTTCCTTGCAATGGCATCTTCTGTGACAACATGGTCATGGACAGCACCATTTAGGGCTATCTTCATCTTCTTTTACTTCTATGAGTGTATTGGAAGTTCACAAATGAACTCAACTTGAATACCACCACCACCTAATGTGCTGGAGAGTGTATTAATCTGACCTTTATTTTGACAGGGAGTCAATACTGAGACCGAGGTCTCTTTTCCAGATGAGGCCTGTAATAGCACCACAATACACATTAAACTACCCATTCATATACACATGAATACACAATAAACACATTCAACTACACATTCGTATGCACGTTAAAATACATGTTATTGTACACAACAATATACGAAAACCAAAACAAACATATTCGGCAACAAGGTCTCATAACAACTGTCTGAAAGGCCCTGAAGGCACTAATTCCTGCATTGTAGATCATTCCACACACAAGGCGCAAGGAAACGAAAGGCTGATCAACTTAAATCTCTAGACACCAAAGGAGTCTCTATAAAGTTAATAAATCCTCTTTTTTTCCCCTCCAATTTTCACCTAAAATGACATACCCAAATCTAACTGCCTGTAGCTCAGGACCTGAAGCAAGGATATGCATATTCTTGATACTCCCAGGAATGATGGATCATTAACTTATACATTAACTTTCACACATCTAGATGGCCGGGCAGGTTGGGTGTGGAGCCAGAGACAGCAGGGGTTCAACCTGGAGAACCCAGTTCCTATATTTAAATAGAACAATAACAATTTAATGTATCAAATAAAACTATGCTACATTTTATCTCTGGCTGTGCTAAATTTTTGTTGTTGTTATGCATTCTCCTCAAACAATAGCATATGGTATTTTTCCTCTATAATAGCTACTGTAAATTGAACAGTGCAGTAAGATTAGCAAGAATTTAAGCTTTCTGCCCATATAAGACATGTCTATGTCCTGCAAAGTTTGCCGTTACTTACAATAGTTATGCTAATCAAATTAGCGCACGTTAGCACAACCGTCCCGGTATAGGGACACCGATCCCGTAGAGGTTTTTAACCAACCCTGTGAACGGGTTTGAGGCAGCTGCTCTTTTATAAATAGTATCACCATAATTGAGAACAGGTAGACAGGTTGACTGCCAAATCTGTTTCCTGCTGACTGTAGAGAGACTAGATCTGTTTTTGTAAAAAATAAAAAAAATAAAAAAACAGCTCATCGGTCTAGTTGGCCATTGTGACGTCATACATTTCATTGTAAACATTGGATGGTGAGAACAGAGGATTTTTACCACCAGCCAATGTGATGACATCACAGAAGCTCTCGCCATTCAAACTTCCTGTCAGTTCATTATGAACGCTTTAAAATGTGATGACGTCACAGAAGCTCTCGCCATTCACACTTCCTGCCAGTTCATTGTGAACTCTTTAACCTATTTTATATCCAGCAATGTTCTTTCCCCATTTTTTTATTTAATTTTTTTTTTTATTGCTCAAAATAAGTGACCAAACTACAGGGTTTTTAGGGAAGGGTTTAGCATGTCTAAACTGCTGAAGGTTTCCAAAAAGCACAGTGGTCTCCATCATTGGGTTCTGGAAGGGTTTAACATGTCTAAACTGCTGAAGGTTTCCAAAAAGCACAGTGGTCTCCATCATTGGGTTCTGGAAGGGTTTAACATGTCTAAACTGCTGAAGGTTTCCAAAAAGCACAGTGGTCTCCATCATTGGGTTCTGGAAGGGTTTAACATGTCTAAACTGCTGAAGTTTTCCCAAAAGCACAGTGGTCTCCATCATTGGGTTAGGGAAAAAATATGGAACTACCCAGAATTGGCCTGGAGCTGGCCATCTGACCAATCTGAGCAACTGGGGCAAGAAGGACCTTGTTCAGGCAGGTGACCAAGAACCCAATGACCACTGACGGAATTCCAGTGTTCCTGGGCTGAGATGGGAGAACCTGCCAGAAGGACAACCGTCTCCACAGAGCACTTTATCTGGACTTAATGGGAGAGTGGCCAGACGGAAGCCACTCCTAAGAAAAACGCACATGACAGCAGGCCTGGAGTTTGCAAAGAGGCACGTTAAAAAGACTCTGAGAGCATAAAGGCAAAAATATTCTGTGGTCTGATGAGACAAACATTTTAACTATTTGGCCTGAATGCAAAGCTCTATGTCTGAAGGGCAAAAAAACAGGAACAGTTCATCATTCGTCAAACACTATCCCTACCATGAAGCATGGTGCTGGCAGCGCAATGCTTTTCAGTGGCAGGTACTGGGAAGCATGGTGGTGGCAGCGTGATGCTTTTCAGTGGCAGGTACTGGGAAGCATGGTGGTGGCAGCGTGATGCTTTTCAGTGGCAGGTACTGGGAAGCATGGTGGTGGCAGCGTAATGCTATTCAGTGGCAGGTACTGGAAAGACTGATAAGGATATAGGGAACAATGAATGAAACCAAATTAGGGCTGACCCCATTTTTAGTCTACTGGTTGATTGTTTGGTCGATAGTTTGTTGGTCGGCTGAGATATCTTTAGGTGTGCAGTCAGAAATATATATATATATATGTATATGTGTGATATATATATATATATATATATATATATAATGTGTGTGTATGTATATATATATATATATATATATATATGTGTGTATAGCCGTTGAATTTGCCACCATTTCCTAGACCATGTTGCTATGTGCATAACAGCAAAGTTAACCCTCATATTGGTGTTGTTTACACTATTCCCAACGGGCAGAATAATATTATTGTAATCTTAAAACAGCCTCTGTTTGTCACGCATAATATGCACGCAGCTCTGGCTCCTATACCCTCCCTCCTTTCTCTTGATCTCGTGCATCTTTGTTGTTATTGTCGTGATCGTCATTATAATAACGTCATTGTCATTCGTAGGCTTCTTATAATAGGACTCTTCTATAACCACCATCGAGCTGTGGGCTTAAGAGCGCGTCCTGTTTTAGTCTTAATACTGTAACGTCGCTCTGTGTCAATCAATCATTTGTTCGTGTCGTGTCATCGCACAGCATGCGAGTCATTCATGCAATCAATCATTTGTTTGTTTCGTTTCGTGTCATCGCACAGCATGCGAGTCATTCACGCAATCAATCATTTGTTTGTTTCGTTTCGTGTCATCGCACAGCATGCGAGTCATTCATGCAATCAATCATTTGTTTGTTTCGTTTCGTGTCATCGCACAGCATGCGAGTCATTCATGCAATCAATCCTTTGTTCGTTTCGTGTCGTGTCATCGCACAGCATGCGAGTCATTCATGCAATCAAGCATTTTAGTTTTAACATGAAAGAACAAAGGGAGTTTTGGGTAATTAGCCTGAACAATAAATAAACCGGCCTAAACAATAAATAAACCGGCCTAAACAATACATAAACCGGCCTAAACAATACATAAACCGGCCTAAACAATAAATAAACCGGCCTAAACAATACATAAACCGGCCTAAACAACACATAAACCGGCCTAAACAATACATAAACCGGCCTGAACAATAAATAAACTGGCCTAAACAATACATAAACCGGCCTAAACAATACATAAACCGGCCTAAACAATACATAAACCGGCCTAAACAATACATAAACCGGCCTGAACAATACATAAACCGGCCTAAACAATACATAAACCGGCCTAAACAATACATAAACCGGCCTAAACAATACATAAACCGGCCTAAACAACACATAAACCGGCCTAAACAATAAATAAACCGGCCTGAACAATAAATAAACCGGCCTAAACAATACATAAACCGGCCTAAACAATAAATAAACCGGCCTAAACAATACATAAACCGGCCTAAACAATAAATAAACCGGCCTAAACAATACATAAACCGGCCTAAACAATAAATAAACCGGCCTAAACAATACATAAACCGGCCTAAACAATACATAAACCGGCCTAAACAATAAATAAACCGGCCTAAACAATACATAAACCGGCCTAAACAACACATAAACCGGCCTGAACAATACATAAACCGGCCTAAACAATACATAAACCGGCCTGAACAATAAATAAACCGGCCTAAACAATACACAAACCGGCCTAAACAATAAATAAACCGGCCTAAACAATACATAAACCGGCCTAAACAATAAATAAACCGGCCTAAACAATACATAAACCGGCCTAAACAATAAATAAACCGGCCTAAACAATACATAAACCGGCCTAAACAATAAATAAACCGGCCTGAACAATACATAAACCGGCCTAAACAATACATAAACCGGCCTGAACAATAAATAAACCGGCCTAAACAACACACAAACCGGCCTAAACAATAAATAAACCGGCCTGAACAATACATAAACCGGCCTAAACAATACATAAACCGGCCTAAACAATAAATAAACCGGCCTAAACAACACACAAACCGGCCTAAACAATAAATAAACCGGCCTGAACAATACATAAACCGGCCTAAACAATACATAAACCGGCCTAAACAATACATAAACCGGCCTAAACAATAAATAAACCGGCCTAAACAATACATAAACCGGCCTAAACAATACATAAACCGGCCTAAACAATAAATAAACCGGCCTAAACAATACATAAACCGGCCTAAACAACACACAAACCGGCCTAAACAATAAATAAACCGGCCTGAACAATAAATAAACCGGCCTAAACAATACATAAACCGGCCTAAACAATAAATAAACCGGCCTAAACAACACACAAACCGGCCTAAACAATAAATAAACCGGCCTGAACAATACATAAACCGGCCTAAACAATACATAAACCGGCCTAAACAATAAATAAACCGGCCTAAACAACACATAAACCGCAATTCACAAATCCATGCAACTGTTTTACTCTTTGCTGTAATAAAGGATTTATATATTTTTTCTTTTACAAAAAAATGAATTTAGTGTTGTTTACGCTGTTCCAAACATGTTTCAAGGGTTGAGGGAGTAGGGAATGTTTTTCCGAAACAAATTATGTATTTTGGTAACAGACTTTTTGAGTCAAAAGAAACAAGTAAGAAACACAATGGGTGTAATTATGGCGCAGCTTCAGCACTGACAGTGGAGATAAACACTGTGGTGTGGGGCCTGTTCACTGCAGTAGGGAGGAGAAATGGTGCGCTTAAAGCATCAGACAAGCTCAGTGCATATAGTTGATTTTTATTCAAACACATATGGAAAAATACACGTTTAAACATTTCGACCAATCGATTGGTCAAAAAAAAACAGACGACTCTCGGTCGACCAATTTCTACATTTTTTGTAGGGAAAAGCTCTAAGCCAAATAAAGGCAAATCCTTAATGAGAACATGCTTCAGAGTGCAAACGACCTTAGACTGGGGTGAAGATGACTTTCCAACAGGACAATGACCCCAAGCATACAGCCAAAGAAATGCTGGAATTACTTTAGAACAAAAATGTGAAAATCCTTGAGTGGCCCAGCTAAAGCCCAGACTTGAATCCCATTGAAAATCTGTGGAAAGACTTGAAGATTGCTGTTCACTACTGCTCCCCATCTAACTCAACAGAGCTTGAAAAAGGCTGCAAGGAAGAATGGGTGTAATCCAGATGTACAAAGCTGATACAGACATACCCAAGATGACTCGAAGCTGATCCAGACATACCCAAGATGACTCAAAGATGATCCAGACATACCCAAGATGACTCGAAGCTGATACAGACATACCCAAGATGACTCGAAGCTGATACAGACATACCCAAGATGACTCGAAGCTGATCCAGACATACCCAAGATGACTCGAAGCTGATCCAGACATACCCAAGATGACTCGAAGCTGATCCAGACATACCCAAGATGACTCGAAGCTGATCCAGACATACCCAAGATGACTCAAAGCTGATCCAGACATACCCAAGATGACTCGAAGCTGATCCAGACATACCCAAGATGACTCGAAGCTGATCCAGACATACCCAAGATGACTCGAAGGTGATACAGACATACCCAAGCTGATACAGACATACCCAAGATGACTCAAAGATGATCCAGACATACCCAAGATGACTCGAAGCTGATACAGACATACCCAAGATGACTCGAAGCTGATCCAGACATACCCAAGATGACTCGAAGCTGATCCAGACATACCCAAGATGACTCGAAGCTGATCCAGACATACCCAAGATGACTCGAAGCTGATACAGACATACCCAAGATGACTCGAAGCTGATCCAGACATACCCAAGATGACTCGAAGCTGATCCAGACATACCCAAGATGACTCGAAGCTGATCCAGACATACCCAAGATGACTCGAAGCTGATCCAGACATACCCAAGATGACTCGAAGCTGATCCAGACATACCCAAGATGACTCGAAGATGATCCAGACATACCCAAGATGACTCGAAGCTGATACAGACATACCCAAGATGACTCGAAGCTGATCCAGACATACCCAAGATGACTCGAAGCTGATCCAGACATACCCAAGATGACTCAAAGCTGATACAGACATACCCAAGACGACTCGAAGCTGTAATCACAGCCAAAGGTGCTTCTACAAAAGTATTGACTCAAGGATGTGAATACTTGTCTGGATGAGTTATTTCTGTAACTTAATTTTCAATAAAAAAAATCGCAAAACATTTCTATAAACATGTTTTCACTTTGTCATTATGGGGTATTGGTGTGTAGATGGGTGAGGAAAAAATATATTCACATTTTAATTTCAGGCTGTAACACAACAAAATGTGTAATTAAGTACTTTCTGAAGTCTCTGTCGGTGAGAACTGTAACTCAGACAGGATCACCTTCTCAGTGGGAGGGGTCAGTTTATTCATGTTAATTGACTCCGGGGGCCACGAGTAACATAGTAGATGAGAGCACATGGGAAATCACGAGTAACATAGTAGATGAGAGCACATGGGAAATCACGAGTAACATAGTGGATGAGAGCACATGGGAAATCACGAGTAACATAGTAGATGAGAGCACATGGGAAATCACGAGTAACATAGTGGATGAGAGCACATGGGAAATCACGAGTAACATAGTAGATGAGAGCACATGGGAAATCACGAGTAACATAGCGGATGAGAGCACATGGGAAATCACGAGTAACATAGTGGATGAGAGCACATGGGAAATCACGAGTAACATAGCAGATGAGAGCACATGGGAAATCACGAGTAACATAGTAGATGAGAGCACATGGGAAATCACGAGTAACATAGTAGATGAGAGCACATGGGAAATCACAAGTAACATTGTAGATGAGAGCACATGGGAAATCACGAGTAACATAGTAGATGAGAGCACATGGGAAATCACGAGTAACATAGCAGATGAGAGCACATGGGAAATCACGAGTAACATAGCAGATGAGAGCACATGGTAAATGTTGAAAGCCAAGATAATCAGGTGCCGTTCATCACTGACTGATAAACAGCTGTATGCGTACTCATCACGTGAGGCATCACCAGTAAAAGGGTTTTTTTTCACATGCCAAATAAAGCTAGGCAAGCGCAGCGCAGGCTGAGTTCACTGTGAAATGTGGACATGGAGAGCTGTTGCTAGGTAAAGAGACGGACATTAAATTGGGTTTTTATACATAACAGCAGTGCCAGATGTAAAGGCGCAGATAAAACAGCAGTAACCCAGGTTGTTTGAAGGGGGGGAGATCAACCTACATGTTGAAGGGGTGGGAGATCAACCTACATGTTGAAGGGGTAGATCAACCTACATGTTGAAGGGTTGGGAGATCAACCTACATGTTGAAGGGTTGGGAGATCAACCTACATGTTGATAGCAGATCAACCTACATGTTGAAGGGGTGGGAGATCAACCTACATGTTGAAGGGGTGAAGATCAACCTACATGTTGAAGGGGGAGATCAACCTACATGTTGATAGCAGATCAACCTACATGTTGAAGGGGTGGGAGATCAACCTACATGTTGAAGGGGTGAAGATCAACCCACATGTTGAAGGGGGAGATCAACCTACATGTTGAAGGGTTGGGAGATCAACCTACATGTTGATAGCAGATCAACCTACATGTTGAAGGGGTGGGAGATCAACCTACATGTTGAAGGGGGAGATCAACCTACATGTTGAAGGGTTGGGAGATCAACCTACATGTTGATAGCAGATCAAACTACATGTTGAAGGGGAGGAGATCAACCTACATGTTGAAGGGTTGGGAGATCAACCTAGAGATCAACCTACATGTTGAAGGGGGGAGATCAACCTACATGTTGAAGGGGGGGAGGGGGGGGGTGATCCTACATGTTGAAGGGGGAGATCAACCTTCATGTTGAAGGGGGGACATCAACCTACATGTTGAAGGGAGAGATCAACCTACATGTTGAAGGGGGAGATCAACCTACATGTTGAAGGGGGAGATCAACCTACATGTGTTGGTTTGGCCTTGTGAAAGGCTTCAGCCATATGTATACGGCAGGGAGTTTGATCCAGTGACTGATCATAAGGCGTTAGAGGCTATTGACAGTCCTCGCTCAAAGCCGTGCGCTCCTATCAAACGGTGGGGAGCTGAGACTCCAACAATATGACGTTTGTGTTATCCACATATCAGGAGGGGAAAAAACAACATGGCTGACCCTCTGTCTCGTCTAATTGAAGAGACTGCAGTGAAAGACTCTCACACACACACACACACACACACACACACACACGGAGCAGAGGAGAGCGTGAGATTTGTGGCTGTGAAACCATCTCCAAATGCAATGACCACAAGGGAAGTGGAGTAGGCATCAGCTACAGACAAAGAGCCAATAGAGCTGAGAAATGCTCTGCAGAGTGGGTGTTATGAGACATGGCAGGCCTGTAGAAAATGAACTGTGTATAATCCGTCAGTCCTAAGGGGAACAGGCATTGTTTTGCCACGTGGGCTTTGTGTGACGGCTGTAGCCTTAGATCAAGAGGGACATGTGGGCATTGTAGTCACAAAACTACATGTAATGGGTAAAGCACGATGGCCGGACATTGTAGTCACAAAACTACATGTCATGGATAAGCACGATGGCCAGACATTGTAGTCACAAAACTACATGTCATGGGTAAAGCACGATGGCCAGACATTGTAGTCACAAAACTACATCTCATGGGTAAAGCACGATGGCCAGACATTGTACAAGGCTGCAGAGAGACATGTCAAGTCCTGCCATGGTTCTCAGATTGTAGCACGACCAGACGTGCCAGAACCTCTGAGACCCACAGAGCTACCTGAAGGACCGCGGCAGGACATCACCAACTGACCTATTGGGTCCACGACCAACAGGACACTCAGTACTAGTAGTTGTAGACTATTACAGCAGATGTTATGAATATGATATCATGCAATTTACTACCACAGAAAAAAAAGGTGATTGATAGTCTGGAGACTATTTTCAGTCGTCATGGTCTCCCACGAACAATCCCATCTGATTGTTGCCCACAGTACCTGTCATCCCAGTTCCAGAACTTCTGCCGGGAAAATGATGCTGAGCAGAAAGGGAAATCCAAGATCTATGCAGACAACCGTCGCAGAGCTGAACACTCTGACATGGACATCGGAGACCAGGTTCTCCTAAAACAGGACAAAAACAGACAAGTTCACAACAACCTTCAACACAGTGATCAATATAGAGGGAAACAATGTGGTTGTTCCATCTCCAACTGGAGCCAGGTATTCCAGCAATACAACATTCATGAAGATCTATAGAATTGAGGAGCCAAATTCACAACCAAAGGACAGAGACTGACAGAGACTGCAGAAACAGAGTCATACTCTGAGACATTACATAGAGTCCAAACCAGAGACTGACAGAGACTGCGGAAACAGAGTCCTACTACCTACTCTGAGACATTACATAGAGTCCAAACCAGAGACTGACAGAGACTGCGGAACAGAGTCCTACTCTGAGACATTACATAGAGTCCAAACCAGAGACTGACAGAGACTGCAGAAACAGAGGACTACTCTGAGACATTACATAGAGTCCAAACCAGAGACCATATTTGAGGGATCACCACAAAGTCCACGGACACCCAAGCTAGTCAGGCCTCACAGACTAATTAAACTGCCACAGAAGTTAACAGACTTAGTCATTTAAATAATTATCCTGTATTGTAAGGGGTAAAGAAAACAAGCTTATAAACTGGAAAAATGACAAGAACAAAGGACTAATGTGAAAACTGAATGTTTGAATTATGTTGTGAAAAAGGTGCAAAAATGTTTTGTTACAGTAAGAACAAAAATATAATAGTTTAGTTTAGTAGGATGGAGGCTCCATAGCTGCATGGATCTGTAACTACTACAGTGTAGTTTAGTAGGATGGAGGCTGTGTGGATCTGTAACTGCTACAGTGTAGTTTAGTAGGATGGAGACTGTATGGATCTGTAACTGCTACAGTGTAGTTTAGTAGGATGGAGGCTGTATGGATCTGTAACTGCTACAGTGTAGTTTAGTAGGATGGAGGCTGTATGGATCTGTAACTACTACAGTGTAGTTTAGTAGGATGGAGGCTGTATGGATCTGTTACTACTACAGTGTAGTTTAGTAGGATGGAGGCTGTATGGATCTGTTACTACTACAGTGTAGTTTAGTAGGATGGAGGCTGTATGGATCTGTAACTACTACAGTGTAGTTTAGTAGGATGGAGACTCTATAGCTGCATGGATCTGTAACTGCTACAGTGTAGTTTAGTAGGATGGAGGCTGTATGGATCTGTAACTGCTACAGTGTACAGTTGTGGGCAAAAGTTTTGAGAATGACACAAATATTAATTTCCACAATGTTTGCTGCTTCAGTGTCTTTAGATATTTAAGTCAGATGTTACTATGGAATGATGAAGTATAATTACAAGCATTTCATAAGTGTCAAAGGCTTTTATTGACAATGACATGATGTTGATGCAGAGAGTCAATATTTGCAGTGTTGACTCTTCTTTTTCAAGACCTCTGCAATCTGCCCTGGCATGCTACCAATTAATTTCTGGGCCACATCCTGACTGATGGCAGCCCATTCTTGCATAATCAATGCTTGGAGTTTGTCAGAATTTGTGGGGTTTTGTTTGTCCACCCACCTCTTGAGGATTGATCAAGTTCTCAATGGGATTAAGGTCTGGGGGGTTTCCTGGCCATGGACCCAAAATATCGATGTTTTGTTCCCCGAGCCACTTAGTTACCACTTTTGCCTTATGGCAAGGTGCTCCATCATGCTGACACGGTATTGTTCATCACCAAACTGTTCCTGGATGGTTGGGAGAAGTTGCTCTCAGAGGATGTGCTGGTACCATTCTTTATTCATGGCTGTGTTCTTAGGCAAAATTGTGAGTGAGCCCACTCCCCTGGCTGAGAAGCAACCCCACACATGAATGGTCTCAGGATGCTTTACTGTTGACATGACACAGGACTGATGGTAGCGCTTACCTTGTCTTCTCCAGACAAGCTTTTTTCCGGATGCCCCAAACAATCTTAATGGGGATTCATCAGAGAAAATGACTTTACCCCAGTCCTCAGCAGTCCAATCCCTGTACCTTTTGCAAAATATCAGTCTGTCCCTGATGTTTTTCCTGGAGAGAAGTGGCTTCTTTGCTGCCCTTCTTGACACCAGGCCAACCTCCAAAAGTCTTCTCCTCACTGTGCGTGCAGATGCAATCACACTTGCCTGCTGCCATTCCTGAGCAAGCTCTGTACTGGTGGTGCCCCGATCCCACAGCTGAATCAACTTTAGGAGACGGTCTTGGCGCTTGCTGGACTTTCTTGGGCACCCTGAAGCCTTCTTCACAACAATTGAACCGCTCTCCTTGATGTTCTTGCCTGTGAAGCCCTTTTTGTGCAAAGCAATGATAACGGCATTTGTTTCCTTGCAGGTAACCATGGCTGACAGAGGAAGAACAATGATTCCAAGCACCAACCTCCTTTTGAAGCTTCCAGTCTGTTATTCAAACTCCATCAGCATTGCAGAGTGATCTCCAGCCTTGTCCTCGTCAACACTCACACCTGTGTTAACGAGAGAATCACTGACTGACGTGATGTCAGCTGGTCCTTTTGTGGCAGGGCTGAAATGCAGTGGATTTTTTTTTGGGGGGGGGGGGGTTCAGTTCATTTGCATGGAAAAGAGGGAATTTGCAATTAATTTCAGTTTATCTGATCACTCTTCAGAACATTCTGGAGTATATGCAAATTGCCATCATACGAACTGAGCAGCAGACTTTGTGAAAATTGGTATTTGTTTCATTCTCAAAACTTTTGGCCACGACTGTATGTCAGAGAGGCCCAGCATCATCCGGGTTAGGGTTTGGCCCAGGGTAGGCCATCATTATAAATAAGAATTTGTTCTTAACTGACTTGCCTAGTTAAATAAAATACATTTTAAAAAAAATGTCAGGTTGACGTTAAATTCATGTCCAAGTAAAGGGGGAATGTCGTGTATTGATGTGACTGTGCTGACATATGACGTCACCACAGGAATGTGGGGTTTATTTCACGGACAGTGACGGAGTAAAGACATGTTGAAGTTTACCTTCGAGTCTGGTTGAGTTAATGTAGTATAATATCCTAAGTATAGGATTGAACAAGAGAGGCCGGTAAAACATGCACAATGACTACGCTGATACGACGCTCACGAACATTTCCTGCCGCATCTCATAATCCAGACCAAACTCACTCGGAAAGTGGATACATTTTTTCCGCTGCTCTACGAGACCTCACCATTTCCAATTATTTTCAGCCAAACAGGAAATCAGTTCCAGGTAACCTATTGCTAATGATTATTATTTGTTTTAACGATGCTTGTAACACGGTCTGTAAACCAACGCGTTCCAGGATGAAACCGCACTGGTTTCAGCGGCCTGGTTTTGTTGTTCCCCCAGCTAGTTAGCTGTTAGCCAGTTAGCAACACATCTCCCGTCCAATCAGTTTGTGTAGCTAGCTAGCTAACATGCTAACTTTATTTCAGGTTCACGGTTGAAGTGTGACTTCCATTTCGTAGTTAGCCAGCTGTCGACTCATTGTGAGTAAAATGACTGTTGTGAGGAATTAGCTAACCGGCTGCTCCTTGTTTAGCCACAGATAGATAGATAGGTTGGTTACAAAAGATTTGGTTTAGCTATCTAGGTAGCTAGCCAAATTAGCTGGACTAACCGTTGCTAAACTTCCCGGCTACAGGTTTATGCAAACAGCTAACGCCTCGATCATACCGACAGTATTATTCCGTTTTGGTACTCCCGAGTGGCGCAGCGATCTAAGGCACTGCATCTCAGTGCTAAAGGGGTCACTACAGACCCTGGTTCGATTCCAGGCTGTATCACAACCGGCCGTGATCGGGAGTCCCATAGGGTGGCGCACAATTGGCCCAGCATCGTTAGGGTTTGGCCAGGGTAGGCCTTCATTGTAAATATAATAATTTGTTCTTAACTGGCTTGCCTCGTTAAAGGTTAAATAAAAGTAATTTCCTATCCAACTGGTCCGGCGTTTGCCTTGCAGCATTGATTTGCAGAGGCAGTGCGTTCTGTTTGGTGATTTATGTTGAATTTATTGAACATATGCGTCAAACTGTATGCATAGACGTCTTGACAGAAATGGTAGCAGAATGTGAATGTTGCACACATATCCAGATGATGCTGTTTACCTTTTTGTGCAATCATTCTGTTGGTGTGATCAAGGCATAACCCCTTTTCCATAATATGTTCAAGCAAATTAAGAAGGAATGTCGACCTAAGAAGCAAAATTCGGTTTCCCATCATAATGATACAGCTGTGACGCAGGCAAGAATAACGAAGTACTTCTGGGTCATGAATCTTTTGGAATCCTCCAGAATAAGAGTCCCGTTTATTATGGATAAACTGACAAGATGCACGTCTCTCCGCTCTAGTAATGGGAGTGGTTGTCCACAAAGCGGCACGGTGGGCTGTCTAGCTCCCCCCCTATCCTTTCTTTTAATTGGTGGATACATCTCATTATTGTAATCCTTTAAAAAAAATATTTGATGAAGGTTGTTGACGTCAACCGCCTGTATTCAATGGAGAGATTGTATGCTACTACCATTTACTACCATCTTGGGACAACTCCAGTATAGTGTCCTACTTATATCAGTACACTCATGTAACGACTTAAACATTACGAAACTTCTATTAGATCAAATAAACCTTGTGTCGCAAATAATCATTTTTTTGTTGACCGAATTCGACACACTCTCATTGACTTCATACAAAACCGGTTACTTAGTCAAACAACTGGGGCGGAAAACACCACCTGCTGGACGAATACAGATTTGCACCCTAGCTGGGCCTCTCTCTTCCACTTCCTCTCTGTGTGAATACTTTGTAAATTAATAATTAGTGCAGAATTATCCATGTATTTTATCCTTGTAATTATTCTTTGTTTGATAACAAGTATTTCTATAAGATATTGTGTGATTTATTTGTTTATTTGAATCCTAAATGGTCAACAATGTTGTTTGTGTGTGTACTCTTATCTTGTGTACGTTGTGCTGCAGTGAAAGGTCCATTCAAGTACTCAGGAGGAACACTTCAAGTCTCCAAGTCCACTGAGTTTACACCCCCAGGAGCACTTCTAGTCTCCAAGTCCACTGAGTTTACACCCCCAGGAGCACTTCTAGTCTCCAAGTCCACTGAGTTTACACCCCCAGGAGCACTTCTAGTCTCCAAGTCCACTGAGTTTACACCCCCAGGAGCATCGCTGCTCATTTTGCGGCCCTTAAAGAGTGGCCAATCAGCTTTAATCCACTTGGTTGTCATAATGGACATAAATACTGCACCGTACATAATCGATTGTGTCTAATAAAACCAGGGTCCAGCCTACTCACTAAAGTCCATAGCATACAAGACAGAATGTACGTGTCCAATATGAAAAATCTACTTGGATTGGCTACTCTTTAAGGGCTGCAAAATGAACAGCGACACTTCTCTGGGTGTAAACGCGGTGACAGTGTGAACGGACAGTGACGTTGTGAAGTTGGCAACGATAAGAAGTAGCCGGGAGTAGCAGATAGCGTCGCTAATGCAAATACACCTATTCTGGAAATTCATGAGCTGGAATATATCGCTAGCTCTTGACTATGGAAGCAGATTACTGACTTGTTCCGGTTGAAGATCATTAGTTTGGTAACGGATACGAGAGAAGGGTACTAATTGATTGTTTCACAGGGACTCTAAAAGAAAATATAATTATTCCCTTCATGGAATAAAGACGTTCCACGAAGAGAACTGAAAGTCATTGGAGACGTGGAGTCGCTGATTTTATTTAGAATTGGGGGAGAGAAAAAAAGGGGAAAAAAATGTTTTCTTCTATTGACAATTTTATATCAAATCAGATGAAAGTTGCTGGATCGAATCCCCGAGCTGATAAGGTAAAACATCTGTCGTTCTGCCCCTGGCAATTTAACCCAGTGTTCTACCGGGCGCCGAAGACGTGGATGTCAATTATGGCAGCCCCCACACCTCTGTGATTCACAAATACGGAAGACACATTTCAGTTGAAGGCATTCAGTTGTACAACTGACGAGGTACTTCACAGTGAAATGCTGACTGACGAGCCCCCCCCCCCCCTTTCCCCTGTTTTATCACAGGTGTAGACTTCACAGTGAAATGCTGACTGACGAGCCCTTTCCCAACAGTGCAGAGTTAAAAAGGAAAATGAGAATAGTTCAACGATAAAATACAAGGCGTAGCGTTACCAAGTCTGTCTGTGTGAGGTTACATGGATACATGGTTACATGGTTACATGGATACATGGTTACATGGATACATGGATACAAGGATAGTCAGATTAATATAATAGTTTGATTAAAACGTGCTTTGCAAGAAGAACGGTTTCTCTAATAATAATCCTGTTTCCATGGAAACAGCTGAAATCCGGCTACCCCGATGGCACTCTGATAAATGCAGAAGATTACTACTCAAAATAAATGTTCTACCACAGCGATCATGTTATTTTTAATTTAATTTAAGCATCATTTGATTCAGAGTTCGGACACACAACATTTTGTTTGTGAAAACTAAGACAGTAGTACATTCAGACAGTAGTACATTCAGACAGTAGTACATTCAGACAGTAGTACATTCAGACAGTAGTACATTCAGACAGTAGTACATTCAGACAGTAGTACATTCAGACAGTAGTACATTCAGACAGTAGTACATTCAGACAGTAGTACATTCAGTTGTTCTGAACTCACTTCACTTTGCACTTAACAGGGAGGCTCGCTTTGCTGTTGCCAGCACATGTGCAGATCAAATACAATCTGCTGGAATTGATTTCATAAACAATTAGCTGGAATTTTGATTTCAAATACAATTCAGATGTTATGCTACATGTCCTATAGTCTGAAAGGTTGCTCAGAAAACCTTGTTCTAATCGGCGTTGATGCTTGCTTTGATTTTTGACCCTATACCGATTTTAAGACATGCAGAATAAGGTGTTTACATGACTATTGGATCATTTGCCATAATCAGATTAATATGGAGGTAGTTGAGGTAATATATGCATGTAGTTAGGGGTACAAGTGACTAGGCAATCAGGATAGATAATAAAGAGGAACAGCAGTATACAGAACCAGTCAAAAGTTTACACAGACCTACTCCTTCAAAGGTTTACACAGACCTACTCCTTCAAAGGTTTACACAGACCTACTCCTTCAAAGGTGTACACAGACCTACTCCTTCAAAGGTTTACACAGACCTACTCCTTCAAAGGTTTACACAGACCTACTCCTTCAAAGGTTTACACAGACCTACTCCTTCAAAGGTGTACACAGACCTACTCCTTCAAAGGTTTACACAGACCTACTCCTTCAAAGGTTTACACAGACCTACTCCTTCAAAGGTGTACACAGACCTACTCCTTCAAAGGTGTACACAGACCTACTCCTTCAAAGGTTTACACAGACCTACTCCTTCAAAGGTTTACACAGACCTACTCCTTCAAAGGTTTACACAGACCTACTCCTTCAAAGGTTTACACAGACCTACTCCTTCAAAGGTTTACACAGACCTACTCCTTCAAAGGTTTACACAGACCTACTCCTTCAAAGGTGTACACAGACCTACTCCTTCAAAGGTTTACACAGACCTACTCCTTCAAAGGTGTACACAGACCTACTCCTTCAAAGGTGTACACAGACCTACTCCTTCAAAGGTTTACACAGACCTACTCCTTCAAAGGTTTACACAGACCTACTCCTTCAAAGGTTTTTCTTTATATTTTACTATTTTTAGTAGTGAAGACATCAAAACTATAAACTGGCACATGGAATCATGTAGTAACTCAAAAAGTGTTAAACAAATGCTTTTCCAATGGTCTTCAAGGAGTTCCCACATATGCTGAGCACTCGTTGGCTGCTATTCCTTCACTCTGCCGTCCAGCTCATCCCAAACCATCTCAGTTGGGTTGAGGTCGGGTGATTGTGGAAGCCGGGTCATCTGATGCAGCACTCCATCACTCTCCTTCTTGGTCAAATAGCTCTTACACAGCCTGGAGGTGTGTTGGGTTTGTCCTGTTGAAAAACAGATGATAGTGGGACTAAGCTCAAACCAGATGGGATGGCATATCGCTGCAGAATGCTGTGGTAGCCATGCTGGTTAAATGTGCGTTGAATTCTAAATAAATCACAGACAGTGTCACCAGCAAAGCACCATCACACCACCTCCTCCATGCGTCACAGTGAGAACCACACATGCGGAGATCATCCGTTCACCTACTCTGCGTGTCAAAGACACAGTGGTTGGAACCAAGAATTTGGACTCATCAGAACAAAGGACAGATTTCCACGGGTCTAATGTCCATTGCTCATGTTTCTTGGCCCAAGCAAGTCTCTTCCTATTGGTGTCTTTTAGTAGTGGTTTCTTTGCAACAATTCGACCATGAAGGCCTGATTTCACGCAGTCTCCTCTGAACAGTTGATGTTATGTGTCTGTTACTTGAACTCAGTGAAATATTTATTTGGGCTGCAATCTGGGGTGCAGTTAATTCTAATGAACTTGTCCTCTGCAACAGGGGAAACTCTAGGTCTTCCTTTCCTGTGGCATTCCTCATGAGAGCCAGTTTCATCATTGCGCCTGATGGTTTTTGTGACTGCACTTGAAGAAACGTTCAAAGGTCTTGAAATTTTCCGTATTGACTGACCTTCATGACTGTCGTTTCTCTTTGATTATTTGAGCTGTTCTTGCCATAATATCGACTTGGTCTTTTACCAAACAGGGCTATCGTCTGTATACCACCCCTACCTTGTCACAACACTACTGATTGGCTCAAACGCATTAAGAAGGAAATAAATTCCACAAATTAACTTTTAACAAGGCACACATGTTAATTGAAATGCATTCCAGGTGACTACCTCATGAAGCTGGTTGAGAGAATGCCAAGAGTGTGCAAAGCTGTCATCAAGGCAAAAGGGTGGCTACTTTGAAGAATCTCAAATATAAAATATATTTTTAATTTGTTTGACACTTTCTTTGGTTACTACATGTTTCCATATGAGTTATTTCATAGTTCATAGTTCATGTCTTCAAAGAAAAACCCTTGAATGAGTAGGTGTGTCCAAACTTTTGGCTGGTACTGTATGTGCAGTGTGTTTTGTGTCGTATCTGTGAGGATGCAAGAGAATCAGTGCAACAAACAAGAGGGTCAATGCAGTCCGGGCTATTTGATGAACTGTTCAGCAGTCCGGGCTATTTGATGAACTGTTCAGCAGTCTGGGCTATTTGATGAACTGTTCAGCAGTCCGGGCTATTTGATGAACTGTTCAGCAGTCCGGGCTATTTGATGAACTGTTCAGCAGTCCGGGCTATTTGATGAACTGTTCAGCAGTCCGGGCTATTTGATGAACTGTTCAGCAGTCCGGGCTATTTGATGAACTGTTCAGCAGTCCGGGCTATTTGATGAACTGTTCAGCAGTCCGGGCTATTTGATGAACTGTTCAGCAGTCCGGGCTATTTGATGAACTGTTCAGCAGTCCGGGCTATTTGATGAACTGTTCAGCAGTCCGGGCTATTTGATGAACTGTTCAGCAGTCCGGGCTATTTGATGAACTGTTCAGCAGTCCGGGCTATTTGATGAACTGTTCAGCAGTCCGGGCTATTTGATGAACTGTTCAGCAGTCCGGGCTATTTGATGAACTGTTCAGCAGTCCGGGCTATTTGATGAACTGTTCAGCAGTCCGGGCTATTTGATGAACTGTTCAGCAGTCCGGGCTATTTGATGAACTGTTCAGCAGTCCGGGCTATTTGATGAACTGTTCAGCAGTCCGGGCTATTTGATGAACTGTTCAGCAGTCCGGGCTATTTGATGAACTGTTCAGCAGTCCGGGCTATTTGATGAACTGTTCAGCAGTCTGATGGCTTGGGGGTAGAAGCTGTTCAGCAGTCCGGGCTATTTGATGAACTGTTCAGCAGTCTGATGGCTTGGGGGTAGAAGCTGTTCAGCAGTCCGGGCTATTTGATGAACTGTTCAGCAGTCCGGGCTATTTGATGAACTGTTCAGCAGTCCGGGCTATTTGATGAACTGTTCAGCAGTCTGATGGCTTGGGGGTAGAAGCTGTTCAGCAGTCCGGGCTATTTGATGAACTGTTCAGCAGTCTGATGGCTTGGGGGTAGAAGCTGTTCAGCAGTCCGGGCTATTTGATGAACTGTTCAGCAGTCTGATGGCTTGGGGGTAGAAGCTGTTCAGCAGTCCGGGCTATTTGATGAACTGTTCAGCAGTCTGATGGTTTGGGGGTAGAAGCTGTTCAGCAGTCCGGGCTATTTGATGAACTGTTCAGCAGTCTGATGGCTTGGGGGTAGAAGCTGTTCAGCAGTCCGGGCTATTTGATGAACTGTTCAGCAGTCTGATGGCTTGGGGGTAGAAGCTGTTCAGCAGTCCGGGCTATTTGATGAACTGTTCAGCAGTCTGATGGTTTGGGGGTAGAAGCTGTTCAGCAGTCTGATGGCTTGGGGGTAGAAGCTGTTCAGCAGTCTGATGGCTTGTGGGTAGAAGCTGTTCAGCAGTCTGATGGCTTGGGGGTAGAAGCTGTTCAGCAGTCTGATGGCTTGGGGGTAGAAGCTGTTCAGCAGTCTGATGGCTTGGGGGTAGAAGCTGTTCAGCAGTCTGATGGCTTGGGGGTAGAAGCTGTTCAGCAGTCTGATGGCTTGGGGGTAGAAGCTGTTCAGCAGTCTGATGGCTTGGGGGTAGAACAGTCTAATGGCTTGGGGGTAGAAGCTGTTCAGCAGTCTGATGGCTTGGGGGTAGAACAGTCTAATGGCTTGGGGGTAGAAGCTGTTCAGCAGTCTTATGGCTTGGAGGGTAGAAGCTGTTCAGCAGTCTGATGGCTTGGGGGTAGAAGCTGTTCAGCAGTCTGATGGCTTGAGGGTAGAAGCTGTTCAGCAGTCTGATGGCTTGGGGGTAGAAGCTGTTCAGCAGTCTGATGGCTTGGGGGTAGAAGCTGTTCAGCAGTCTGATGGCTTGAGGGTAGAAGCTGTTCAGCAGTCTGATGGCTTGGGGGTAGAAGCTGTTCAGCAGTCTGATGGCTTGGGGGTAGAAGCTGTTCAGCAGTCTGATGGCTTGAGGGTAGAAGCTGTTCAGCAGTCTGATGGCTTGAGGGTAGAAGCTGTTCAGCAGTCTGATGGCTTGAGGGTAGAAGCTGTTCAGCAGTCTGATGGCTTGGGGGTAGAAGCTGGGGTAGAAGCTGTTCAGCAGTCTGGGGGTAGTCTGGGGGTAGAACAGTCTAATGGCTTGGGGGTAGAAGCTGTTCAGCAGTCTAATGGCTTGGGGGTAGAAGCTGTTCAGCAGTCTGATGGCTTGGGGGTAGAAGCTGTTCAGCAGTCTAATGGCTTGGGGGTAGAAGCTCTTCGGGTGCCAAACTTGGTACTCCGGGACCACTGGCAGTAGCAGAGATTACTTGGGTAGATGGAGTCTTTGACCATTTTTAGGGCCTTCCTCTGACGCCACCTGGTATAGAGGTCCTGGATGGCAGGGAGCTCGGCCCCAGTGATGTACTGGGACCATACACAAGAGGTTGACCGATATGTGTGGTTAGCTAGCTTAGATACATTTTTTTGTTGCTGTTGAATTTTACCTCTTTTCTCCCCAATTTCGTGGTATCCAATTGTTAGTAGTTACTATCTTGTCTCATCGCTACAACTCCCGTACGGGCTCGGGAGAGACGAAGGTTGAAAGTCATGCGTCCTCCGATACCCAACCAACTGCTTCTTAACACAGCGCGCATCCAACCCAGAAGCCAGCCACACCAATGTGTCGGAGGAAACACCGTGCACCTGGCAACCTTGGTTAGCGCACACTGCGCCCGGCCCGCCACAGGAGTCGCTAGTGCGCGATGAGACAAGGATATCCCTAACCCGGACGACGCTAGGCCAAAGGTGCGTCGCTCCACGGACCTCCTGGTCGCGGCCGGTTACGACAGAGCCTGGGCGCGAACCCAGAGTCTCTGGTGGCACAGAGACCGATATGGGGGTTGGATGCGCGCTGTACAGTACAGCGCCCTTAACCACTGCGCCACCCGGGATACATTTTTGTTGTCTTTTCTGGAGCTATACCACGATCTAGGTTTATGAAAATCACCCTGAACTCTTTCAGTCTCCTCTTTTAGATCCACCTCTAGCCCACCATGTCTGAACCGGGTTCTGGTTGTGGTGTTCCGGCCCAGAGAAGCTCACAGCGGGGTCCAGAGTTGCTGTCAGTGAAGCTGGGGGACTGCAGTCAAACAGTGGAACTCAATGTGATTGTCAAGGAGGAGGGCGAGGAGAGAGAAATCAATGAGCGGGAGGAGGAAGAGAGAGAGGAGGACAGGGCCTCTGTTGACTCAGGTAAATTCAGGCTAACATCCTCTTTGGTTCAGAGGTAAACAACCCAAAATAACCATTTGATTTTCTGGTTCATTAAGAAATGTAAACATATGTTTTTGGTTGTTGAATAAAATGTAAATTCAGAATATTTAAGCAAGTTAGCTGGCTAACTCATTGATTCTGCTTTGTAGTGTAACCCTCAGGCTTCTGTATGTGTAAGAGGGAAGGCGAGTGCCAAAACAAAAATGGCTACCGACCATTGCGCAATGCATTGTAATTTGACAATGGCGGCATTATTTATGTGCAATGCAACAAGCCCCTTGCAAAAGTATTTATTTCAATACACTGTTAATCCTAATTAATGTTGAATTCTGCATTAAGCTAAAATACTTTGTTCCTCTGTCTGTTTCTTACCCTATATATCTGTTCATATTCTTACAGGAGAGATCCCCAACCCAGACTCGGTAAACGAGCCCAGTTCCACAGCATCAAGACTGCCTGGTTGTGGGAGTTACCCCTGTCCTCAATGTGGGAAGTGTTTCAGTCGAGCAGGAGACCTGAAGACTCATCAGAGATCCCACAGTGGAGAGAAGCCTACCTGTACTTTCAATGTGATTGTCAAAGAGGAGGACGGTGACTGTACTCTCAATGTGATTGTCAAAGAGGAGGAGGATGAGAAGGAAAAGAGAGGAGTTGAGGAAGAGAAGGAAACTAGTGGTATAGTCGACCCAGATACATCAAGACTTCGTGGTCGTTACCCCTGTCCTCAATGTGGAAAGAGTTTCAGTTCCTCAGGTAATCTAAAGAATCATCAAAGAGTTCACAATGGAGAGAAACCTTACCACTGCTCCCAATGTGGAAAGGGTTTCAGTCGAGCAGGAGACCTGAAGACTCATCAGAGATCGCACAGCGGAGAGAAGCCTCACCACTGCTCTCTTTGTGGGAAGTGTTTCAGTCGAGCAGGAGACCTGAAGACTCATCAGAGATCGCACAGTGGAGAGAAGTCTGCCAGTACTTTCAATGTGATTGTCAAAGAGGAGGAGGATGAAAAGGAAATCGATGAAAAGGTAAAGAGAGAAGTTAAGGAAGAGCAGGAAGCTAGTGGTGTAGTTGACCCAGATACATCAAGACTATCTGGTTGTGGTCGATTCCCCTGTCATCAGTGTGGGAAGAGTTTCCGTTCCTCAGGTAAACTAAAGAATCATCAAAGAGTACACACTCGAGAGAAACCATTTCACTGTGCCACATGTGGGAAGAGTTTCCGTGAAAAATTCAACCTCACGAGACATGAGAAGGTACATAGTGGGGAGAAGCCGTATCACTGCACCCAGTGTGGGAAAAGCTTCAATCGTTCTGGAAGTCTTAAGGAACATCAAAGAGTACATACAGGGGAGAAGCCTTACCACTGCTCTCTTTGTCAGAAGAGTTTTAGTCAGCCAGGAAACCTTAAGAAACACCAGAGAATACATACAGGGGAGAAGCCTTACCGTTGCTCTCTGTGTGGAAATAGTTTTTGTTTTGCTGGAAACCTCAAGAATCATCAGAGATCACACTGTGGAGAGAAGCCTTACCGCTGCTCTCAGTGTGGGGAGGGATTCCCTCAACTAAAAAGTCTTAAAAGCCATCAGAAAATACATATTGGAGAGACGTCTCCCTCTACTTTCAATGTGATTGTCAAAGAGGAGGGTGGTGACTGTACTTTCAATGTGATTGTCAAAGAAGAGGAGGATGGGAAGAAAATTGCTGAGAAGGAAATGAGAGAAGTTGAAGAGGACGACAACAACAGTGGTGTAGTTGACCCAGATACATCAAGATTGCCTGATCGGGGTCGTTACCCCTGTCCTCAATGTGGAAAGATTTTCAGTTCCTCAAGTAATCTTAAGAATCATCAAAGAGTTCACACTGGAGAGAAACCTTTCCTCTGCTCCCAATGTGGGAAGAGTTTCAGTGAGAAAGTAAACCTTAAGAGACACGAAAGAGTACATAGTGGAGAGAAGCCTTACCACTGCACCACATGTGGGAAGAGCTTCAATCATTCAGGAAGCCTTAGAGATCATCAGAGAATTCATACAGGGGAGAAACCTTACCACTGCTCACTTTGCGGAAATAATTTTCGTTTTGCTGGAGACCTAAAGAATCATCAGAGATCACACAGTGGAGAGAAGCCTTACCAATGTTCTCGGTGTGGAGAGGGATTCACTCAGCTAAGAAGTCTAAGAAGTCATGAGAGAATATCCATTGGAGGGAAGCCTGCCTGTGCTTTCAATGTGATTGTCCAAGAAGAGAAAGAAGTTGAGGGAGAGGAGAGTGATGTGAAATAAACGTGAAGTGAGGATACATAAGCTAACTATAGGTATTGATATTCACACCTATCCTTGCAATGGTGTCATGGACAGCACCATTTAGGGCTATCTTATTTTACTTCTATGAGTGTATTGGACGTTCACAAATGAACTCAACTTGAATACCACCACCACCTATTGTGCTGGAGAGTGTATTAATCTGACCTTTATTTTGACAGGGAGTCAATACTGAGACCGAGGTCTCTTTTCCAGATGAGGCCTGTATAGCACCACAATACACATTAAACTACAATAAACACATTCAACTACACATTCATAAACACAATATACACGGTGTAATACACAACATGACACGAAAAGTAAAACGCAATCATAAAAAAAACAGACATTCTTTCGCAACAAGGTCCCATAACAACTGTCTGAAATGCCCTAGAGGCACCAATTCCTCCAATTTTAAAGTGCATTGTAGATTATTCGGCACACGCAAGGCACAAGGAAACCAAATGCTGATCTACCGAACTCTGTAGACACCAATGGAGTCTCTCTAGAGTTAACCAACCCTGGGAACGGGTTTGATAACTTATCATTTAGAGGCAGCTGCTATTTTATAAATAGTATCACCATAATTGAGAACGGGTAGAAAGGTTGACTGCCGAATCTGTTTCCTGCTGACTAGAGAGAGACTAGATCAGTTTCTGTAAAAAAAATAAAATTTTAAAACATTTTAAATCTTAGTTTCTTTAACTAGCTCAGTCGTATGTTTAAGCAACAAAAAAAACAAAAACGTTAAATCACACCAAGGTCATTATATGCCGGGACTCGTTGGATTTATAAAACCATCCGATGAGTGAGGGAAGATGTAATCCAACTGAGACGACCAAGTATGAGTTTTTAAAAATCAGTAAGGGGTTTTTCCTGCACACCTGTAAAATCAGACTGTAGCCTTGTCACAGCCAGGTCAGCAGTCGGGGTAATTCCGTAACGTAATAAATAGTGTCATCTGTATTTAGATGAGATCGAGACAAGATCGTTAACAACTATAGTGGTTGCTGTAGTAATGCTATTCCCAGGCCTAAAGCCTTTACATGAGATCGATATACTGAACAATACATTTTCTATTCACACAAAAAAAGCTTATTTTTATTTTATTATATTTTCACAAATTTGTTTACGTCCTTGTTATTGAGCATTTTGTCTTTTGTGAAGATAATCCATCCACCTGACAGGTGTGTCATATCAAGAAGCTGATTAAATAGCATGAACATTGACAAACTGATGTCCCAGCCTTAGTAGTCTAGTCATGGTAAAAACATGACGTCTGGCCTCCCGAGTGTCACAGCGGTCTAAGGCACTACTGTCTTTCTTTGGAATGCACAGATGACACAATAAACAACAATATCTAACTTTAACTACCACATTATCATGTTAAAGGGACATTTCACAATTACATAGTCATAATCTCAAGCACCACCCTAACATCAACATTTGTGAAAATGGCACATTTTTATGTTTTGCAGTAAAATATATAGAGGAATATGTGTTATATTTGATTTTTTTTGCAATGAAATATATAGAGGAATATGTGTTTCCAATGACATCAGTGTGATTTTAACCAATTATCAGGAGGCATTGTTTACTAATTACCTACTAATTGGTTGATGATGTCATCACATATGTTGATGTTGGGGTGGTGCTTGATGAAGAATGCGTAGTATGTTTTTTTTAAATACATTATTTCCTGTTAAAGTAACGTATGTTCATGACTAACATGTAAAACAGTAGCATAGTCTATAGAGGCCTGTATACTAGGGGCTGAGTCTATAGAGGCCTGTATACTGGGGCTGAGTCTATATATAGTATATACTGGGGGCTGAGTCTATAGAGGCCTGTATACTGGGGGCTGAGTCTATATATAGTCTATACTGGGGGCTGAGTCTATAGAGGCCTATATACTGGGGGCTGAGTCTATATATAGTGTATACTAGGGGCTGAGTCTATATATAGTATATACTGGGGGCTGAGTCTATAGAGGCCTGTATACTGGGGCTGAGTCTATATATAGTATATACTGGGGGCTGAGTCTATAGAGGCCTGTATGCTGGGGGCTGAGTCTATATATAGTATATACTGGGGGCTGAGTCTATAGAGGCCTATATACTGGGGGCTGAGTCTATATATAGTATATACTGGGGGCTGAGCCTATATATAGTATATACTGGGGGCTGAGTCAATATGTAGTATGTACTGGGGGCTGAGTCTATATGTAGTATGTACTGGGGGCTGAGTCTATATATAGTATATACTAGGGGCTGAGTCTATATATAGTATATACTGGGGCTCAATGTCCCAAATGGTGCACTATTCCCTCTATAGTGCACTACATTTGACCATGGGCCCTATTCTGTAGTGCACTACTTTTGACTATGGGCCCTAGTCTGTAGTGCACTGCAGTTGTCCATGGGCCCTATTCTGTAGTGCACTACATTTGTCCATGGGCCCTATTCTGTAGTGCACTGCATTTGTCCATGGGCCCTATGGGCTATTCTATTGAATACAGAATAAGTCCATAGACTCCAGTAGAATTCAGTTGTGGATATGTTTTATACCTGATTAAACTCAGTAGAAGGGCTGGTTTCTATTGACATAAAATGTATTGTTATGTCATGATCTGGATGGAACCGGTGTTTTTTAGAATTTTGTTCTGTTCCGGAACAGTATAGATCCCTTTCGTTGACAGTTCTGGTTCTGTTCCTTGAAATTCCGGTTTTCTTTTCTGTTCCCTGAACTGCTTCCAACCCCTGGTTTAGAACATTGTAAAGTATCCATTAATTAAATAATAAATGCTAACAAACTGTAATCTTCTTCTTCATTAAAGGTGGATGATGTTGGTAGATTGTCTTTATCCATGAAAAGTCAGTATTGTATCAGGGTGATGATAAATCACAAGAATAAAAGATGCCAGACACTCACTGCATTGTTGGAATATTATAAACTGTCTGGTTTGAGCCCTGAATGCTGATTGGCTGACAGCCGTTGGTATATCAGACAGTATGACAAAACATGTATTTTTACTGCTCTAATTACGTTGGAAACCAGTTTATAACAGCAATAAGGCACCTCGGGGGTTTGTGGTATATGGCCAATATACCTCCGCTAAGGGCTGTAACCAGGCACTCCGCTTTCAGTCGTGCGTAAGAACAGCCCTTAGCCGTGATATATTGGCCATATACCACACCCCCTCTGGCCTTATTGCTTAAACACAAGAGGCTACTCTGGTGAATGTTTGTATTGAATGGAGAGTGGTTGGGAAATTGTTTTGCACTCCATGTAACGTTGCGCTTGGAACACAAGAGAAGGTCGACAATCAACAGTCACTTCGAATCAGCAAAGTATATGAGAATGTCAGAACAGTTCCCACAGCAGCGGCAGATCACCATGACTGAAGTGGTAGCAGGGAAGACTGTGGCAAGCGCTGAAAGAATCGAGGTGATGGCGTTTTACTCCAACTTTTACTCCGCTACTCTTGGCTTTAGTAGGGTGGTCGGCACTCTGCTCTCCCCAGTCTACTCTTGGCTTTAGTAGGGTGGTCGGCACTCTGCTCTCCCCAGTCTACTCTTGGCTTTAGTAGGGTGGTCGGCACTCTGCTCTCCCCAGTCTACTCTTGGCTTTAGTAGGGTGGTCGGCACTCTGCTCTCCCCAGTCTACTCTTGGCTTTAGTAGGGTGGTCGGCACTCTGCTCTCCCCAGTCTACTCTTGGCTTTAGTAGGGTGGTCGGCACTCTGCTCTCCCCGGTGTGTCTATGGAGAGCGCTGCTCAACGCGCTGAGTGCAATTTGTCAGCTTTGCCGTATTAAACTTAATACGTTTGACAAAAACACAATCTTTCTGGATTTAAAAATAAATGGTAATACCGTTTTAAAAGTACTTATCAACCACAATACTCAATTTTTTTACGTTCTGTTCTTCATCTCCCTTTCAGAAAAAATCACAATCAAGCATTTTGAAGACAACAAAAATCGATGCTCAAATTGACTGGGAGGTGCATCTTGTGTTGATAGCAAGACCCAAGCCTGATGGAGAGGAGAGGTGTGAGAGGGACTGGGAGGTGCATCTTGTGTTGATAGCAAGACCCAAGCCTGACGGAGAGGAGAGGTGTGAGAGGGACTGGGAGGTGCATCTTGTGTTGATAGCAAGACCCAAGCCTGATGGAGAGGAGAGGTGTGAGAGGGACTGGGAGGTGCATCTTGTGTTGATAGCAAGACCCAAGCCTGATGGAGAGGAGAGGTGTGAGAGGGACTGGGAGGTGCATCTTGTGTTGATAGCAAGACCCAAGCCTGATGGAGAGGAGAGGTGTGAGAGGAACTGGGAGGTGCATCTTGTGTTGATAGCAAGACCCAAGCCTGACGGAGAGGAGAGGTGTGAGAGGGACTGGGAGGTGCATCTTGTGTTGATAGCAAGACCCAAGCCTGACGGAGAGGAGAGGTGTGAGAGGGACTGGGAGGTGCATCTTGTGTTGATAGCAAGACCCAAGCCTGACGGAGAGGAGAGGTGTGAGAGGGACTGGGAGGTGCATCTTGTGTTGATAGCAAGACCCAAGCCTGACGGAGAGGAGAGGTGTGAGAGGGACTGGGAGGTGCATCTTGTGTTGATAGCAAGACCCAAGCCTGATGGAGAGGAGAGGTGTGAGAGGGACTGGGAGGTGCATCTTGTGTTGATAGCAAGCCCCAAGCCTGACGGAGAGGAGAGGTGTGAGAGGGACTGGGAGGTGCATCTTGTGTTGATAGCAAGACCCAAGCCTGATGGAGAGGAGAGGTGTGAGAGGGACTGGGAGGTGCATCTTGTGTTGATAGCAAGACCCAAGCCTGATGGAGAGGAGAGGTGTGAGAGGGACTGGGAGGTGCATCTTGTGTTGATAGCAAGACCCAAGCCTGATGGAGAGGAGAGGTGTGAGTGGGACTGGGAGGTGCATCTTGTGTTGATAGCAAGACCCAAGCCTGATGGAGAGGAGAGGTGTGAGTGGGACTGGGAGGTGCATCTTGTGTTGATAGCAAGACCCAAGCCTGATGGAGAGGAGAGGTGTGAGTGGGACTGGGAGGTGCATCTTGTGTTGATAGCAAGACCCAAGCCTGACGGAGAGGAGAGGTGTGAGTGGGACTGGGAGGTGCATCTTGTGTTGATAGCAAGACCCAAGCCTGATGGAGAGGAGAGGTGTGAGTGGGACTGGGAGGTGCATCTTGTGTTGATAGCAAGACCCAAGCCTGACGGAGAGGAGAGGTGTGAGAGGGACTGGGAGGTGCATCTTGTGTTGATAGCAAGACCCAAGCCTGATGGAGAGGAGAGGTGTGAGAGGGACTGGGAGGTGCATCTTGTGTTGATAGCAAGACCCAAGCCTGACGGAGAGGAGAGGTGTGAGAGGGACTGGGAGGTGCATCTTGTGTTGATAGCAAGACCCAAGCCTGATGGAGAGGAGAGGTGTGAGAGGGACTGGGAGGTGCATCTTGTGTTGATAGCAAGACCCAAGCCTGATGGAGAGGAGAGGTGTGAGAGGGACTGGGAGGTGCATCTTGTGTTGATAGCAAGACCCAAGCCTGATGGAGAGGAGAGGTGTGAGAGGGACTGGGAGGTGCATCTTGTGTTGATAGCAAGACCCAAGCCTGATGGAGAGGAGAGGTGTGAGTGGGACTGGGAGGTGCATCTTGTGTTGATAGCAAGACCCAAGCCTGACGGAGAGGAGAGGTGTGAGAGGGACTGGGAGGTGCATCTTGTGTTGATAGCAAGACCCAAGCCTGATGGAGAGGAGAGGTGTGAGAGGGACTGGGAGGTGCATCTTGTGTTGATAGCAAGACCCAAGCCTGACGGAGAGGAGAGGTGTGAGAGGGACTGGGAGGTGCATCTTGTGTTGATAGCAAGACCCAAGCCTGATGGAGAGGAGAGGTGTGAGTGGGACTGGGAGGTGCATCTTGTGTTGATAGCAAGCCCCAAGCCTGACGGAGAGGAGAGGTGTGAGAGGGACTGGGAGGTGCATCTTGTGTTGATAGCAAGACCCAAGCCTGATGGAGAGGAGAGGTGTGAGAGGGACTGGGAGGTGCATCTTGTGTTGATAGCAAGACCCAAGCCTGATGGAGAGGAGAGGTGTGAGTGGGACTGGGAGGTGCATCTTGTGTTGATAGCAAGACCCAAGCCTGACGGAGAGGAGAGGTGTGAGAGGGACTGGGAGGTGCATCTTGTGTTGATAGCAAGACCCAAGCCTGATGGAGAGGAGAGGTGTGAGTGGGACTGGGAGGTGCATCTTGTGTTGATAGCAAGACCCAAGCCTGACGGAGAGGAGAGGTGTGAGAGGGACTGGGAGGTGCATCTTGTGTTGATAGCAAGACCCAAGCCTGATGGAGAGGAGAGGTGTGAGAGGGACTGGGAGGTGCATCTTGTGTTGATAGCAAGACCCAAGCCTGATGGAGAGGAGAGGTGTGAGAGGGACTGGGAGGTGCATCTTGTGTTGATAGCAAGACCCAAGCCTGATGGAGAGGAGAGGTGTGAGAGGGACTGGGAGGTGCATCTTGTGTTGATAGCAAGCCCCAAGCCTGATGGAGAGGAGAGGTGTGAGAGGGACTGGGAGGTGCATCTTGTGTTGATAGCAAGACCCAAGCCTGATGGAGAGGAGAGGTGTGAGAGGGACTGGGAGGTGCATCTTGTGTTGATAGCAAGACCCAAGCCTGACGGAGAGGAGAGGTGTGAGTGGGACTGGGAGGTGCATCTTGTGTTGATAGCAAGACCCAAGCCTGACGGAGAGGAGAGGTGTGAGTGGGACTGGGAGGTGCATCTTGTGTTGATAGCAAGACCCAAGCCTGATGGAGAGGAGAGGTGTGAGAGGGACTGGGAGGTGCATCTTGTGTTGATAGCAAGACCCAAGCCTGACGGAGAGGAGAGGTGTGAGTGGGACTGGGAGGTGCATCTTGTGTTGATAGCAAGACCCAAGCCTGACGGAGAGGAGAGGTGTGAGAGGGACTGGGAGGTGCATCTTGTGTTGATAGCAAGACCCAAGCCTGACGGAGAGGAGAGGTGTGAGAGGGACTGGGAGGTGCATCTTGTGTTGATAGCAAGACCCAAGCCTGATGGAGAGGAGAGGTGTGAGAGGGACTGGGAGGTGCATCTTGTGTTGATAGCAAGACCCAAGCCTGATGGAGAGGAGAGGTGTGAGAGGGACTGGGAGGTGCATCTTGTGTTGATAGCAAGACCCAAGCCTGACGGAGAGGAGAGGTGTGAGAGGGACTGGGAGGTGCATCTTGTGTTGATAGCAAGACCCAAGCCTGACGGAGAGGAGAGGTGTGAGTGGGACTGGGAGGTGCATCTTGTGTTGATAGCAAGACCCAAGCCTGACGGAGAGGAGAGGTGTGAGAGGGACTGGGAGGTGCATCTTGTGTTGATAGCAAGACCCAAGCCTGATGGAGAGGAGAGGTGTGAGAGGGACTGGGAGGTGCATCTTGTGTTGATAGCAAGACCCAAGCCTGATGGAGAGGAGAGGTGTGAGAGGGACTGGGAGGTGCATCTTGTGTTGATAGCAAGACCCAAGCCTGATGGAGAGGAGAGGTGTGAGAGGGACTGGGAGGTGCATCTTGTGTTGATAGCAAGCCCCAAGCCTGATGGAGAGGAGAGGTGTGAGAGGGACTGGGAGGTGCATCTTGTGTTGATAGCAAGACCCAAGCCTGATGGAGAGGAGAGGTGTGAGAGGGACTGGGAGGTGCATCTTGTGTTGATAGCAAGACCCAAGCCTGACGGAGAGGAGAGGTGTGAGTGGGACTGGGAGGTGCATCTTGTGTTGATAGCAAGACCCAAGCCTGACGGAGAGGAGAGGTGTGAGTGGGACTGGGAGGTGCATCTTGTGTTGATAGCAAGACCCAAGCCTGATGGAGAGGAGAGGTGTGAGAGGGACTGGGAGGTGCATCTTGTGTTGATAGCAAGACCCAAGCCTGACGGAGAGGAGAGGTGTGAGTGGGACTGGGAGGTGCATCTTGTGTTGATAGCAAGACCCAAGCCTGACGGAGAGGAGAGGTGTGAGAGGGACTGGGAGGTGCATCTTGTGTTGATAGCAAGACCCAAGCCTGACGGAGAGGAGAGGTGTGAGAGGGACTGGGAGGTGCATCTTGTGTTGATAGCAAGACCCAAGCCTGATGGAGAGGAGAGGTGTGAGAGGGACTGGGAGGTGCATCTTGTGTTGATAGCAAGACCCAAGCCTGATGGAGAGGAGAGGTGTGAGAGGGACTGGGAGGTGCATCTTGTGTTGATAGCAAGACCCAAGCCTGACGGAGAGGAGAGGTGTGAGAGGGACTGGGAGGTGCATCTTGTGTTGATAGCAAGACCCAAGCCTGATGGAGAGGAGAGGTGTGAGAGGGACTGGGAGGTGCATCTTGTGTTGATAGCAAGACCCAAGCCTGATGGAGAGGAGAGGTGTGAGAGGGACTGGGAGGTGCATCTTGTGTTGATAGCAAGCCCCAAGCCTGACGGAGAGGAGAGGTGTGAGAGGGACTGGGAGGTGCATCTTGTGTTGATAGCAAGACCCAAGCCTGATGGAGAGGAGAGGTGTGAGAGGGACTGGGAGGTGCATCTTGTGTTGATAGCAAGCCCCAAGCCTGACGGAGAGGAGAGGTGTGAGAGGGACTGGGAGGTGCATCTTGTGTTGATAGCAAGCCCCAAGCCTGATGGAGAGGAGAGGTGTGTGTGGGACTGGGAGGTGCATCTTGTGTTGATAGCAAGCCCCAAGCCTGATGGAGAGGAGAGGTGTGTGTGGGACTGGGAGGTGCATCTTGTGTTGATAGCAAGCCCCAAGCCTGATGGAGAGGAGAGGTGTGTGTGGGACTGGGAGGTGCATCTTGTGTTGATAGCAAGCCCCAAGCCTGATGGAGAGGAGAGGTGTGAGTGGGACTGGGAGGTGCATCTTGTGTTGATAGCAAGCCCCAAGCCTGATGGAGAGGAGAGGTGTGTGTGGGACTGGGAGGTGCATCTTGTGTTGATAGCAAGCCCCAAGCCTGATGGAGAGGAGAGGTGTGTGTGGGACTGGGAGGTGCATCTTGTGTTGATAGCAAGCCCCAAGCCTGACGGAGAGGAGAGGTGTGTGTGAGTGGATACATTTTATCTAATTAATTGGTGCAATTGTTATTTTTCAGATTTGTGAAGATTGGGTACACACTTGCACAACAGTTAACATGCACGACGGAAAAAAAGTTACAAAATGTATCACAGAATTTCCGAAAAGCATCCACAAAATCAAGTAGAAATCAGAAAAGAATGCCGCGAAATGCTGTATTATGTTGGTAGATTGTCTTTATTGATGTCAGTATAGTCACTTTAAATAATGCCACTTTAATCTTTACATATCTTACATTACTCATCTCATGTGTGTATATATACTGTATGTTATGCATCGTGCCTCTCGGTCATCTCATCCATATATTTATATGTACATATTCTTATTCAATCCCTTTAGATTTGTGTGTATTGTTGTTGTGAATCTGTTAGATATTACTGCACTGTCGGAACTAGAAGCCAAGCAGTTCGCTACACTCGCATTAACATCTGCTAACCATGTGTGACCCATACAATGGATTTGATAGTGACATGAGGATAAAGGATAACAGATGCTGTACACTGTTGTAATAATATAACATCACACTGCTGATAGAAATATAATGTAATGACAGCTGTCTTGTTTTTGTTGAAATATCTATTTTCGTTTGTTTTGCCTGACTTCTTTCCGTCGGAGGCCGGTAAAACATGCACAATGACTACGCTGATACGACGCTCACGAATTTTCCTGCAGCATCTCATAATCCAGACCAAACTCACTCGGAAAGTGGATACATTTTTACCTCTTGCTCTACGAGACCTCACCATTTCCTCAAGTTATTTTCAGCCAAACAGGAAATCAGTTCCAGGTAACCTATTGCTAATTATTATTATTTGTTTTAATGATGCTTGTAACACGGTCTGTAAACCAACGCATTCCAGGATGAAACCGCACTGGTTTCAGCGGCCTGGTTTTGTTGTTCCCCCAGCTAGTTAGCTGTTAGCCAGTTAGCAACACATCTCCCGTCCGACCCGTTTGTGTAGCTAGCTAGCTAACATGCTAACATTATTTCACGGTTGAAGTGTGACTTCCACTTCATTGTTTAGCCACAGGCCTTTTGGTAGGCCGTCATTGCAAATAAGAATTTGTTGTTAACTGATTTGCCTATTTAAATAAATAAAACAAATATTTGGTTTAGCTATTAAGGTAACCAGCTCGCAAAATTAGCAGGACTAAACGTTGCTAAACTAACGTTTACAGGTGTTGTCCCGCAAATCAACCTGCCAGAATTCAGCCCCCCCTAATGCGTGAACGCGCACGCACGCTATTCTACATTTTCTATTTCTAATTTCCTTAATTTTGTGTCTAGAGTCAAATACTTCCTGTGGCACACACTACTGGTCAACACGAGCCACCAAAATCCTGTCAAATACTTTATATAGAACAAACTTCGCGTCAGGATATGCAACTGAAATTATTAGTTAATGTATGTGTGTTACGTTAAATATAGAGGAGGGAATAAACGGGATCAGAAATCTCAACTAGGAAGCAAGTCGCAGCAATTAATAATTGAGTGCGTGCGCGTACACGGGGTTCGGAACAACACCAGCTACCGGTTTATGCAAACGTCGAATCCCAATGCTTCGAACACATCTATAGTGATTATGCGCAAAATGGTATGCATCAACAGTTCAACTTTCAGCTACCATTTCTGTCAAGCCGTCCAGGCATACACTTTTATACATACGTTCGATCAATTCAACGAATGCACTGCCTATGCAAAGCAATGCTGTAAAGCAAACACAGTGTCCCATTGGAAATGAATGAATGAATGAATACTTCTGGTGTACCAAAATACAATGATACTGTTGGTGTGAACACTTTTTCAAGCAAAGTAAGAAGGAATATCGACATAACTTGTAGAGACATAAGAAGCAAAATGCCATCAAAATAATAAAATACAGTTGTGAAACAGACAAGAATAAGGAAGTACTTCCGGGTCAAGGATATTTTGGAATCCTTCAGAATAAGAGTCACGTCATGGATATATGGATATACTGACAAGATGCATGTCTCTCCAGCCCTAATAATGGGAGTGGTTGTCCACAAACCTGCACGGTGGGCTGTCTAGCTCCTCCCCCCTATCCTTTCTTTGAATTGGTTGATACATCTCATTGGTCGATACATCTCATTATTTTAGTCCTTTTTTTGAATATTTGATGAGGGTTGTGGACTCCAACCGTCTGTATTCAATGGAGAGAGATGGATCAAATCAAATGTTATTGGTCACATACACATGGTCAGCAGATGTTAATGCAAGTGTAACGAAATGCTTGTGCTTGTAGTTCCGACAGCGCAGTAATATCTAACAAGTAATCTAACAATTCCACAACAACTACCCAATACACACACATCTAAAATCTATGTAAAGGAATGGAATAAGAATATATACATGTAAAGATATGGAAAAGTCTCTATGTAGGTAGCAGCCTCTCTGTGTTAGCGATGGCTGTTTAACAGTCTGATGGCCTTGAGATAGAAGCTGTTTTTCAGTCTCTCGGTCCCAACTTTGATGCACCTGTACTGACCTCGCCTTCTGGATGGTAGCGGGGTGAACAGGCAGAGGCTCGGGTGGTTGTTGTCCTTGATGATCTTTTTGGTCTTCCTGTGACATCGATTTGCAGAAGGTGTCCTGGAGGGCAGGTAGTTTGCCCCCCCGATGATGCGTTGTGCAACCACACCACCCTCTGGAGAGCCGTAGCGTCATGCCATGAATATGCATGGCTATCTCGAGACTCTAATGTTTTTTCTAAAAGTTGTGTGTCACGCATGTCACGTATTTATATCAGTACACTTGTAACGACTTAAGGATGACACAACTTCTATTCGATCAAGTAAACCTTGTGTTGTGCAAATAAGCCATTACTTTTGTTGTTGACCAAAATTCGACTCACTCTCATTGACCTCCAAACAAAAACTCCCTGCTTGGTGGGCGAAACAACGAGAAAACGCCCCCTGCTGGAGGGAGACAGATTTTCAGCTGAGTTGAGCCTCTCTCTTCCTCTTCCTCTCTGGTTATACTTTGTAAATAAAAGTATTTCTATAAGATATTATGTGATTTCTTTGTTTATTTGTTTCTTTTTTCCAGACTAAATGGTCAACAATGTGTTCTGTGAGTAGTCCTATTAATTATTGTCCACAATTATCAATATATTTTATACTAGTTATCGTACAAAGAATAATTACAATATTTATATAAAATAGTTATTTGTTCATTTTTTCAAGTCTAAATGGTTAACAATGTGTCTTATTAGTTATTGCACCTTACACAATTATCTGTACGCGACTGAGTTTACACCCCCAGGAACACTTCTAGTTTCCAAATCCACTGAGTTTACAGCCCCAGGAACACTTCTAGTTTCCAAATCCACTGAGTTTACACCCCCAGGAACACTTCTAGTTACCAAATCCACTGAGTTTACACCCCCAGGAACACTTCTAGTTACCAAATCCACTGAGTTTACACCCCCAGGAGCGTCTCTCTTTTTTCGTAATTGAATTGCAATTGGATATCACGAAATTGGGGACAGAAAGGGGGTAAAATACACACAAAAAAACAATTCTAAACTACTTTTAACAATTTCCACAGAAAATGATTGACAGATTGACAGTTTTTGCTGTTTGGTGCTGTCCTTGTTACCAAACTTTGTAGAATTTTCTGTGTAAATTGTTAAAATTAGTCCTTGTGCATGGAGTTGTATGGTTTGTATTCATTGCTTGTATAAGTTTGTACTCAACAGCCAGTGTTTTTCTTCACTTAATGCCTAATCTGACTGGCTGTTGCCGTCAATCCTATATTTATTTTAGGGAAAAAAGTTTCCTGCTGGGCGGGATGTGTGGTTAGCTAGCTTAGATACATGTTTGTCTTTTCTGGAGCTATACCACGATCTAGGTTTGTGAAAATCACCCTGAACTCTTTCGGGCGCCTCTTTTTTAGATCTACCCAACCTACCATGTCTGAACCAGGTTCTGGTTGTGGTGTTCCAGCCCAGAGAAGCTCACAGCGGGGTCCAGAGTTGCTGTCAGTGAAGCTGGGGGACTGCAGTCAAACAATGGAACTCAATGTGATTGTGAAGGAGGAGGGCGAGGATAGAGAAATCAATGAGCGGGAGGAGGAAGAGAGAGAGGAGGACAGGGCCTCTGTTGACTCAGGTAAATTCAGGCTAACATCCTCTTTGGTTCAGAGGTAAACAACCCAAAATAAGCATTGATTTTCTGGTTCATTAAGAAATGTAAACATATGTTTTTGGTTGTTGAATAAACATTTTATTTTGAATATTTAGGCAAGTTAGCTGGCTAACTCATTGATTCTGCTTTGTAGTATAACCCTTCTAAAACTGTTTGAATGATGTATGTGTAAGAAGGAAGGCGAGTGCCCCCCCCCCCCCCCCCAAAAAAAATGTCTACCGACCATTGCGCAAAGCATTGTAATTTGACAATGGCGGCATTATCTATGTGCAATGAAACAAGCCCCTTGCAAAGTATTTATTTCAATCCACTGTTGATCCTAATTAATGTGGAATCCTGCATTAACTTCCTGGTGACACATGGGGGCAGTTTTGAGTAGCTTGGATGAATAAGGTGCCCAGAGTAAACTGCCTGCTACTCTGTCCCAGATGCTAATATATGCATATTATTAGCAGTATTGGATAGAATACACTCTGAGGTTTCTAAAACAGTTTGAATGATGTCTGTGAGTATAACATGGCAGGCGAAAACCTGAGAAAAAAATCCAACCAGGAAGTGGGAAATTGTATTTAAAAAAAAAAAAATAACTCCGCCCTTATTGTAGAAACAGTGGGATATTGGTTATGTTGCACTTCCTAAGGCTTCCACTAGATGTCAACCGTCTTTAGAAACTGGTTTGAGGATTCTACTATGAAGGAGGGGCTCATATGAGCTGTTTGAGTCAGTGGTCTGGCAGAGTGCCTTGGGCTCATGACGCGCGGTCACGAGAGAGGTGTTTCCATTGCTTTTCTACAGACAAAGGAATTCTCCGGTTGGAACATTATTGAACATTTATGTTAAAAACATCCTAACGATTGATTCTATACTTAGTTTGGCATGTTTCTACGACCTGTAATATAACTTTTTGAACTTTTTGTCCGATATTCGGCTGGACCTGAACACGTGTTTGGATTTGTTTACCAAACGCCCTAACAAAAGACGCTATTTGGACATAAATGATGGACATTATCGAACAAATCAAACATTTATGGTGGAACTGGGATTCCTGGGAGTGCATTCTGATGAAGATCATCAAAGGTAAGTGAATATTTACAATGCTATTTCTGACTAATGTTGACCACCAAATATGGCGGATATCTTTTTGGCTGCTTTGTTGTCTGAACGTTGAACTCAGATTATTGCATGGGTTGCTTTTTCCGTAAAGTTTTTTTTAAAATCTGACACCGTGGTTGCATTAAGGAGAAGCATATCTCTAATTCCACGTGTAACACTTGAATTTTCGTCAACATTTATGATGAGTATTTCTGTAACTTGAAGTGGCTCTCTGCAAAATCAATGCATGTTTTAGAACTATTGAACGTAACGTAATGTAAATGTAAAATGAGATTTTTTAATATAAATATGCACTTTAGCTAACAAAACATACATGTATTGTGTAACATGAAGTCCTATGAGTGTCATCTGATGAAGATCATTAAAGGTTAGTGATTCATTTTATATATATTTCTGCTTTTTGTGACTGCTATCTTTGGCTGGAAACATGGCTGGATTTTTATGTGACTTGGTGATGACCTAACATAATCGTTTGTGGTGCTTTCGATGTAAAGCATTTTTGAAATCAGTCACTGTGGCTGGATTAATGAGAATGTTATCTTTAAAATGGTGTTTGATACTTCTATGTTTGAGGAATTTTAATTATGAGATTTTTGTTGTTTTGAATTTGGAGCCCTTCACTTTCACTGGCTGTTGGCGAGGTGGGACGCCAGTCCCACATATCTCATAGAGGTTAAGCTAAAATACTTTGTTCCTCTGTCTGTTTCTTACCCTATATCTGTTCATATTCTTACAGGAGAGATCCCCAACCCAGACTCAGTCAAGGAGCCCAGTTCCACAGCATCAAGACTGCCTGGTTGTGGGAGTTACCCCTGTCCTCAATGTGGGAAGTGTTTCAGTCGAGCAGGAGACCTGAAGACTCATCAGAGATCGCACAGTGGAGAGAAGCCTGCCAGTACTTTCAATGTGATTGTCAAAGAGGAGGAGGATGAAAAGGAAATCTATGAGACGGTAAAGAGAGAAGTTAAGGAAGAGCAGGAACCTAGTGGAGTAGTTGACCCAGATACATCAAGACTATCTGGTCGTGGTCGATTCCCCTGTCATCAGTGTGTGAAGAGTTTCCGTTCCTCAGGTAAACTAAAGAATCATCAAAGAGTACACACTCAAGAGAAACCATTTCACTGTGCCACATGTGGGAAGAGGTTCCGTGAAAAATTCAACCTCACGGGACATGAGAAGGTACATAGTGGGGAGAAGCCTTACCACTGCACCCAGTGTGGGAAAAGCTTCAATCGTTCTGGAAGTCTTAAGGAACATCAAAGAGTACATACAGGGGAGAAGCCTTATCACTGCTCTCTTTGCCAGAAGAGTTTTAGTCAGCCAGGAAATCTTAGGAAACATCAGAGAATACATACAGGGGAGAAGCCTTACCGTTGCTTTCTGTGCGGAAATAGTTTTGGTTTCGCTGGAAACCTAAAGAATCATCAGAGAGCACACTGTGGAGAGAAGCCTTACCACTGCTCTCAGTGTGGGGAGGGATTCCCTCAACTAAAAAGTCTTAAAAGCCATCAGAAAATACATTTTGGAGAGACACCTGCCTGTACTTTCAATGTGATTGTCAAAGAGGAGAAGGATGAGAAGGAAATGAGAGAAGTTGAAGAGGAAGACAATAGTGGTATAGTTGACCCAGATATATCAAGACTGCCTGATCGTTACATCTGTCCTCAATGTGGAAAGAGTTTCAGTACCTCAAGTAATCTTAAGAATCATCAAAGAGTACACACTGGAGAGAAACCTTTTCTCTGCTCTCAATGTGGGAGGAGTTTCAGTGAGAAAGTAAACCTTAAGAGACACGAACGAGTGCATAGTGGAGAGAAGCCTTACCACTGCACCACATGTGGGAAGAGCTTCAATCATTCAGGAAGCCTTACAAATCATCAGAGAATTCATACAGGGGAGAAACCTTTCCACTGCTCACTGTGCGGAAATAATTTCCGTTTTGCTGGAGACCTAAAGAATCATCAGAGATCACACAGTGGAGAGAAGCCTTACCACTGCTCTCAGTGTGGCGAGGGATTCACTCAGCTAAGAAGTTTAAAAAGTCATGAGAGAATATCCATTGGAGGGAAGCCTGCCTGTGCTTTCAATGTGATTGTCCAAGAAGAGAAAGAAGTTGAGGGAGAGGAGAGTGATGTGAAATAAACGTGAAGTGAGGATACATTAGCTAACTATAGGTATTGATATTCACACCTATCCTTGCAATGGTGTCTTATGTGACACCATGGTCATGGACAGCACCATTTAGGGCTATCTTCATCTTCTTTTACTTCTATGAGTGTATTGGAAGTTCACAAATAGGCCTGTATACTGTGACTGAGTCTATATAGGGCTGTTTACTGGGGCTGAGTCTATATAGGCCTGTATACTGGGGCTGAGTCTAATAGGCCTGTATACTGGGGCTGAGTCTATATAGGCATGTATACTGGGGCTGAGTCTATATAGGACTGTTTACTGGGGCTGAGTCTGTTTATAGTATATACTGGGGCTGAGTCTATATTTGTCTACACTGGGGCTGAGTCTATATATATAGTATATACTGGGGCTGAGTCTATATATAGTATATACTGGGGCTGAGTCTATATAGGCCTATATACTGGGGCTGAGTCTATATAGGCCTGTATACTGGGGCTAAGTCTATATAGGACTGTTTACTGGGGCTGAGTCTGTTTATAGTATATACTGGGGCTGAGTCTATATATAGTATATACTGGGGCTCATTGTCCCAAATGGGGCACTATTCCATCTATCTCTCATAGACTCCAGTAGAATTCAGTTGTGGATATTTTTTATACCTGATTAAACTCAGTAGAAGGGCTGGTTTGTATTGACATAAAATGTATTGTTATGTCATGATCTGGATGGAACCAGTGTTTTTTAGAATTTTGTTCTGTTCCGGAACAGTATAGATCCCTTTCGTTGACAGTTCTGGTTCTGTTCCTTGAAATTCCGGTATTCTTTTCTGTTCCCTGAACTGGTTCCAACCCCTGGTTTAGAACATTGTAAAGTATCCATTAATTAAACAATAAATGCTAACAAACTGTAATCTTCTTCTTCATTGAAGGTGGATGATGTTGGTAGATTGTCTTTATCCATGAAAAGTCAGTATTGTATCATGGTGATGATAAATCACAAGAATAAAAGATGCCAGACACTCACTGCATTGTTGGAATATTATAAACTGTCTGGTTTGAGCCCTGAATGCTGATTGTCTGACTGCCGTTGGTATATCAGACAGTATGACAAAACATGTATTTTTACTGCTCTAATTACGTTGGTAACCAGTTTATAACATCAATAAGGCACCTCGGGGGTTTGTGGTATATGGCCAATATACCTCCGCTAAGGGCTGTAACCAGGCACTCCGCTTTCAGTCGTGCGTAAGAACAGCCCTTAGCCGTGGTATATTGGCCATATACCACACCCCCTCTGGCCTTATTGCTTAAACATAAGAGGCTACTCTGGTGAATGTTTGTGATGAATGGAGAGTGGATTATCTACTTTACACACAATCTCTGCTCTACTTGTTCAGCTTCCCAGAGAAGAGGCTACCTCAGAGAATATTTGTGATGAATAAAGAGTGGTGCTCGTTTTATAAAGTTAGATCAAAAAACTGATTCAATTTAGGATCATAGGCTGAGTTTACACAGGCAGCCAAGATCTGATGTGAAAAAATGTCATGTGATTGGTCAAAAGACCAATGAATGGAGAAAAAAACCACATTTGTCTGCCTGTGTAAACGCAGCCATAATGGCAGTATTTTAAGTTTGTGCTCACCCTCCTTTCACATTTCTCAACATGAATTTAAAAAATATATAATTCTTCAAGTCTTAGATCTTGGGTTATTTACAGTGTTATTTTGAAGTAGCCTACAGTGTTGTGAATTATGTACAGTGTTATTTTGAAGTAGCCTACAGTGTTGTGAATTATGTACAGTGTTATTTTGAAATAGCCTTCCTAATGTGTTGTGAATGATGTACAGTGTTATTTTGAAATAGCCTTCCTACAGTGTTGTGAATGATGTACAGTGTTATTTTGAAATAGCCTTCCTACAGTGTTGTGAATGATGTACAGTTATTTTGAAATAGCCTTCCTACAGTGTTGTGAATGATGTACAGTGTTATTTTGAAATAGCCTTCCTACAGTGTTGTGAATGATGTACAGTGTTATTTTGAAATAGCCTTCCTACAGTGTTGTGAATGATGTACAGTGTTATTTTGAAATAGCCTTCCTACAGTGTTGTGAATGATGTACAGGGTTATTTTGAAATAGCCTTCCTACAGTGTTGTGAATGATGTACAGGGTTATTTTTGAAATAGCCTTCCTACAGTGTTGTGAATGATGTACAGTGTTATTTTGAAGTAGCCTACAGTGTTGTGAATGATGTACAGTGTTATTTTGAAGTAGCCTACAGTGTTGTGAATGATGTACAGTGTTATTTTGAAATAGCCTTCCTACAGTGTTGTGAATGATGTACAGTGTTATTTTGAAGTAGCCTACAGTGTTGTGAATGATGTACAGTGTTATTTTGAAGTAGCCTACAGTGTTGTGAATGATGTACAGTGTTATTTTGAAGTAGCCTACAGTGTTGTGAATGATGTACAGTGTTATTTTGAAGTAGCCTACAGTGTTGTGAATGATGTACAGTGTTATTTTGAAGTAGCCTACAGTGTTGTGAATGATGTACAGTGTTATTTTGAAGTAGCCTACAGTGTTGTGAATGATGTACAGTGTTATTTTGAAGTAGCCTTCCTACAGTGTTGTGAATGATGTACAGTGTTATTTTGAAATAGCCTTCCTAATGTGTTGTGAATGATGTACAGTGTTATTTTGAAATAGCCTTCCTACAGTGTTGTGAATGATGTACAGTGTTATTTTGAAATAGCCTTCCTACAGTGTTGTGAATGATGTACAGTTATTTTGAAATAGCCTTCCTACAGTGTTGTGAATGATGTACAGTGTTATTTTGAAATAGCCTTCCTACAGTGTTGTGAATGATGTACAGTGTTATTTTGAAATAGCCTTCCTACAGTGTTGTGAATGATGTACAGTGTTATTTTGAAGTAGCCTACAGTGTTGTGAATTATGTACAGTGTTATTTTGAAATAGCCTTCCTAATGTGTTGTGAATGATGTACAGTGTTATTTTGAAATAGCCTTCCTACAGTGTTGTGAATGATGTACAGTGTTATTTTGAAATAGCCTTCCTACAGTGTTGTGAATGATGTACAGTTATTTTGAAATAGCCTTCCTACAGTGTTGTGAATGATGTACAGTGTTATTTTGAAATAGCCTTCCTACAGTGTTGTGAATGATGTACAGTGTTATTTTGAAATAGCCTTCCTACAGTGTTGTGAATGATGTACAGTGTTATTTTGAAATAGCCTTCCTACAGTGTTGTGAATGATGTACAGTGTTATTTTGAAATAGCCTTCCTACAGTGTTGTGAATGATGTACAGGGTTATTTTGAAATAGCCTTCCTACAGTGTTGTGAATGATGTACAGGGTTATTTTTGAAATAGCCTTCCTACAGTGTTGTGAATGATGTACAGTGTTATTTTGAAATAGCCTTCCTACAGTGTTGTGAATGATGTACAGTGTTATTTTGAAATAGCCTTCCTACAGTGTTATTTTGAAATAGCCTTCCTACAGTGTTGTGAATGATGTACAGTGTTATTTTGAAATAGCCTTCCTACAGTGTTGTGAATGATGTACAGTGTTATTTTGAAATAGCCTTCCTACAGTGTTGTGAATGATGTACAGTGAATGAATTTTAGAGCATAAGGTGTTAAAGAACTAGCCTGTATTTTGTTTCAATAAAAGCACATGGCCTATTGTCCATAGTGGCTCGCGTTGTTGAGTTTTGACAGCATGGCGTGAGAGAAAAATGCGATCATTCACAAAATCATCCAACTCAACCTCATTGGCCAACAAAAATAACAGCTAAAAGACTGTGCGAAACACTTTCCAAATGTTGTACACGAAAGTGTTTGGGAAATTGTTTTGCACTCCATGTAACGTTGTGCTGGAACACGAGAGAAGGTCGACAATCAAGTCACTTCGAATCAGCAAAGTATATGAGAATGTCAGAACAGTTCCCACGGCAGCGGCAGATCACTATGACAGAAGAGGAGAGGTGTGAGAGGGACTGGGAGGTGCATCTTGTGTTGATAGCAAGCCCCAAGCCTGATGGAGAGGAGAGGTGTGTGTGGGACTGGGAGGTGCATCTTGTGTTGATAGCAAGCCCCAAGCCTGATGGAGAGGAGAGGTGTGTGTGGGACTGGGAGGTGCATCTTGTGTTGATAGCAAGACCCAAGCCTGACGGAGAGGAGAGGTGTGTGTGGGACTGGGAGGTGCATCTTGTGTTGATAGCAAGACCCAAGCCTGATGGAGAGGAGAGGTGTGAGAGGGACTGGGAGGTGCATCTTGTGTTGATAGCAAGCCCCAAGCCTGATGGAGAGGAGAGGTGTGAGAGGGACTGGGAGGTGCATCTTGTGTTGATAGCAAGCCCCAAGCCTGATGGAAAGGAGAGGTGTGTGTGGGACTGGGAGGTGCATCTTGTGTTGATAGCAAGCCCCAAGCCTGATGGAGAGGAGAGGTGTGTGTGGGACTGGGAGGTGCATCTTGTGTTGATAGCAAGACCCAAGCCTGACGGAGAGGAGAGGTGTGTGTGGGACTGGGAGGTGCATCTTGTGTTGATAGCAAGACCCAAGCCTGATGGAGAGGAGAGGTGTGAGAGGGACTGGGAGGTGCATCTTGTGTTGATAGCAAGCCCCAAGCCTGATGGAGAGGAGAGGTGTGAGAGGGACTGGGAGGTGCATCTTGTGTTGATAGCAAGACCCAAGCCTGATGGAGAGGAGAGGTGTGAGAGGGACTGGGAGGTGCATCTTGTGTTGATAGCAAGCCCCAAGCCTGACGGAGAGGAGAGGTGTGAGAGGGACTGGGAGGTGCATCTTGTGTTGATAGCAAGACCCAAGCCTGATGGAGAGGAGAGGTGTGAGAGGGACTGGGAGGTGCATCTTGTGTTGATAGCAAGCCCCAAGCCTGACGGAGAGGAGAGGTGTGAGAGGGACTGGGAGGTGCATCTTGTGTTGATAGCAAGCCCCAAGCCTGACGGAGAGGAGAGGTGTGAGAGGGACTGGGAGGTGCATCTTGTGTTGATAGCAAGCCCCAAGCCTGATGGAGAGGAGAGGTGTGAGAGGGACTGGGAGGTGCATCTTGTGTTGATAGCAAGCCCCAAGCCTGATGGAGAGGAGAGGTGTGAGTGGGACTGGGAGGTGCATCTTGTGTTGATAGCAAGCCCCAAGCCTGATGGAGAGGAGAGGTGTGAGTGGGACTGGGAGGTGCATCTTGTGTTGATAGCAAGCCCCAAGCCTGACGGAGAGGAGAGGTGTGAGAGGGACTGGGAGGTGCATCTTGTGTTGATAGCAAGACCCAAGCCTGACGGAGAGGTGTGTGTGAGTGGATACATTTTATCTAATTAATTGGTGCAATTGTTCTTTTTCAGATTTGTGGAGATTGGGTACACACTTGCACAACAGTCAACATGCACGAGGGAAAAAAAGTTGCAAAATGTATCACAGAATTTCCGAAAAGCATCCACAAAATCAAGTAGAAATCAGAAAAGAATGTCGCGAAATGCTGTATTATGTTGGTAGATTGTCTTTATTGATGTCAGTATAGTCACTTTAAATAATGCCACTTTAATGTTTACATATCTTACATTACTCATCTCGTGTGTATATATACTGTATGTTATGCATCGTGCCTCTCGGTCATCTCATCCATATATTTATATTTACATATTCTTATTCAATCCCTTTACACTTGTGTGTATTGGGTAGTTGTTGTGAATTTGTTAGATTACTTGTTAGATATTACTGCACTGTCGGAACGAGAAGACAAGCATTTCGCTACACTCGCATTAACATCTGCTAACCATGTGTGACCCATAGAAATATAATGTAATGATAGCTGTCTTGTTTTGGTTGAAATATCTATTTTCGTTTGTTTTTCCTGACTTCTTTCCGTCGGAGGCCGGTAAAACATGCACAATGACTACGCTGATACGACGCTCGCGAACATTTCCTGCAGCATCTCATAATCCAGACCAAACTCACTCGGAAAGTGGATACATTTTTCCCGCTGCTCTACGAGACCTCACCATTTCCAATTATTTTCAGCCAAACAATTAGCTACAGGAAATCAGTTCCAGGTAACCTATTGCTAATGATTATTATTTGTTTTAATGATGCTTGTAACACGGTCTGTAAACCAACGCATTCCAGGATGAAACCGCACTGGTTTCAGCGGCCTGGTTTTGTTGTTCCCCCAGCTAGTTAGCTGTTAGCCAGTTAGTAACACATCTCCCGTCCGACCCGTTTGTGTAGCTAGCTAGCTAACATGCTAACATTATTTCAGGTTCACGGTTGAAGTGTGACTTTTATTTCATAGTTAGCCAGCTGTCGTGTCTTCACGAGTAAAATGACTGTACCGAGGAATTAGCAAACCGGCTGCTCCTTGTTTAGCCAAAGGCGTTTTGGTAGGCCGTCATTGCAAATAAGAATTTGTTGTTAACTGATTTGCCTATTTAAATAAATAAAACAAATATTTGGTTTATCTATTTAGGTAACCAGCTCGCAAAATGAGCAGGACTAAACGTTGCTAAACGAACGTTATTCTACATTTTCTTGCCTGCCGAAACCCCCCCTTCTAATTTCCTCAATTTTGTGTCTAGAGTCAAATACTTCCTGTGGCACACACTACTGGTCAACACGAGCCACCAAAATCCTGTCAAATACTTTATATAGAACAAACTTCGCGTCAGGATATGCAACCGAAATTAATAAATAATGTGTTTGTGTTATATTAAATATTCTATTAAACATGCCTTCTGGATGGTAACGGGGTGAACAGGCAGTGGCTTGGGTGGTTGTCGTCCTTGATGATTTCCCCCCCCACGCATGTCACGTGTCCTACTTATATCAGTACATTCGTAACGACTTAAGGATGACACAACTTCTATTCGAAGTAAACCTTGTGTAGGAAATAAGCCATTACTTTTTGTTGTTGACCAAAATTGACACACTTATTGACCTCCATACAAAAACTCCCTGCTTGGTGGGCGAAACAAAGAGAAAAACGCCACCTATTGGAGGGAGACAGATTTGCAGCCGCGTTGGGCCTCTCTTCCTCTTCCTCTCTGGTTATACTTTGTAAATAAAAGTATTTCTATAAGATATTATGTGATTTCTTTGTTTATTTGTTTATTTTTTCCAGACTAAATGCTCAACAATGTGTTCTGTGTGTAGACCTATTAATTATTGTCCACAATTATCAATATATTTTATACTAGGTATCATACAAAGAATAACTAAAATATTTATATAAAATATTGTTATTTATTTGTTGTTTTTTTCAAGTCTAAATGGTCAACAATGTGTGTCCTCCTATCATTTATTGCACCTTACACAATTATCTGTACATTGCGCTGCAGTAACAGGTTCATTCTACCCAGGAACACTTCTAGTTTCCAAATCCACTGAGTTTACACCCCCAGGAACACTTCTAGTTTCCAAGTCCACTGAGTATACACCCCCAGGAACACTTCTAGTTTCCAAGTCCACTGAGTTTACACCCCCAGGAACACTTCTAGTTTCCAAGCCCACTGAGTTTACACCCCCAGGAAAACTTCTAGTTTCCAAGTCCACTGAGTTTACACCCCCAGGAACACTTCTAGTTTCCAAGTCCACTGAGTTTACACCCCCAGGAACACTTCTAGTTTCCAAATCCACTGAGTTTACACCCCCAGGAACACTTCTAGTTTCCAAGTCCACTGAGTTTACACCCCCAGGAACACTTCTAGTTTCCAAGTCCACTGAGTTTACACCCCCAGGAACACTTCTAGTTTCCAAGCCCACTGAGTTTACACCCCCAGGAACACTTCTAGTTTCCAAGTCCACTGAGTTTACACCCCCAGGAACACTTCTAGTTTCCAAGTCCACTGAGTTTACACCCCCAGGAACACTTCTAGTTTCCAAGCCCACTGAGTTTACACCCCCAGGAAAACGTATAGTTTTCAAGTCCACTGAGTTTACACCCCCAGGAACACTTCTAGTTTCCAAGTCCACTGAGTTTACACCCACAGGAACACTTCTAGTTTCCAAGTCCACTGAGTTTACACCCCCAGGAACACTTCTAGTTTCAAAGTCCACTGAGTTTACACCCACAGGAACACTTCTAGTTTCCAAGTCCACTGAGTTTACACCCCTAGGAGCGTCTCTTTTTTCGTAATTGAATCGCAATTGTATATCTTGAAATTGGGGAGAAAAAGGGGGTAAAATACACACACAAAAAAACAATTCTAAACAACTTTTAACAATTTTCACTGAAAATTATACAAACACAGTGCGGATTTACAGTTTTTGCTGTTTGGTGCTGTCCTTGTTACCAAACTTTGTAGAATTTTCTGTGGAAATTGTTCAAATTAGTCCTTGTGCATGGAGTTGAATGGTTTGTTTAACTTTGTATTCATTGGTTTTTCATACATTTTAAAGTGACATCTCTGTGTCTACATCACTCTGTTACCTAGAATTAGGGGCAATTCCTAACGCAAGAAAATTATTGTGTTGCCTAATAGCCTATAGGGGAATGTTTGAATAGGCTACTGAGGATGGGGTGGTCATTTCAATCACTGTATGTATCAATGTATCATATTATAGTAATGAATTTGAACTGAATATGCTTGTACTCAACGGCCACTGTTTTTCTTATTCACTTATGGCCTAATCTGACTGGCTGTTGCCGTCAATCCTATATTTATTTTATGGAAAAAGGTTTCCTGCTGGACGGGATGTGTGGTTAGCTAGCTTAGATACATTTTTGCTGTCTTTTCTGGAGCTATACCACGATCGAGGTTTGTGAAAATCACCCTGAATTCTTTCGGTCTCCTCTTTTAGATCCACCTCTAGCCTACCATGTCTGAACCAGGTTCTGGTTGTGGTGTTCCAGCCCAGAGAAGCTCACAGCGGGGTCCAGAGTTGCTGTCAGTGAAGCTGGCGGACTGCAGTCAAACAGTGGAACTCAATGTGATTGTCAAAGAGGAGGAGGAGGAGAGAGAAATCAATGAGGGGGAGGAGGAAGAGCGAGAGGAGGACAGGGACTCTGTTGACTCAGGTAAATTCAGGCTAACATCCTCTTTGGTTCAGAGAGTTGAACAACCCAAAATAGCTATTGATTTTCTGGTTCATTAAGAAATGTAAACTTAGATATGTTTTTGGTTGTTAAGTCAATTAGACCATGCCAATTTCAAGTTAATCTTTCAAAAAATATATATATTTCTGAATATTAGCTGGCTAACTCATTGATTCTGCTTTGTATTATAACCCTCAGGCTATATGTATGTGTAAGAGGGAAGGCGAGTGTCTACCAACCATTTGGCAATGCATTGTAATTTCACAATGCCATTATCTATGTGCGATGCTATGCAACAAGCCCTTTGCAAAGTATTTCTTTCAGTACTCTGTTAATCCAAATTAATGTTGAATCCTGCATTGGTAAGCTTAAAGCCTTTGTTTCTTCAGTTTCTTCAGTTTCTGACCATATGTATGTTCATATTCTTACAGGAGAGATCCCCAACCCAGACTCAGTCAACAAGCCCAGTTCCACAGCATCAAGACTACCTGGACATGGGAGTTATTCGTGCCCTCAATGTGAGAAGAGTTTCAGTTCCTCCACTATTCTAAAGAATCATCAAAGAGTACACACTGGAGAAAAACCTTTCCACTGCTCTGCATGTGGGAAGAGTTTCAGTGAGAAAGTAAACCTTAAGAGACACGAGAGAGTACATAGTGGAGAGAAGCCTTACCACTGCACCCAATGCGGGAAGAGCTTCAATCATTCTGGAAGCCTTAAGGAACACCAAAGAGTACATACAGGGGAGAAACCTTACCACTGTGCTCTTTGTAGGAAGCATTTCAGTCAGCCAGGAAGCCTTAAGAAACACCAGAGAATTCACACAGGGGAGAAACCTTACCACTGCTCACAGTGTGGAAAGAATTTTCGTTTCGCAGGAGACCTAAAGAGTCACCAGAGATCACACAGTGGAGAGAAGCCTTACCACTGTTCTCAGTGTGGCGAGGGATTCACTCAGCTCAGGCGTCTTAAACGTCATCAGAGAATACACATTGGAGGGAAGCCTGTCTGTGTTTTAAATGTGATTGTCAAAGAGGAGGAGGTTGAGAGGGAAATCAAAGAGGAGGAAAAGCGAGAAGTTGAGGAAGAGGAGGACAATAGTGGTATAGTTGACCCAGATACATCAACATTACCTGGTTGTAGTCTTTACCCCTGCCATCAATGTGGGAAGAGTTTCCGTTCCTCAAGTAATCTACAGAATCATCAAAAAGTACACACTGGAGAAAAGCCTTACCACTGCTCTGAGTGTGGGGAGGGATTCACTCAGCTACTACATCTTAAAAGTCATCAAAGAATACACAATGGAGGGAAGCCTGTTTGTGCGTTAAATGTGATTGTCAAAGAGGAGGAGGTTGAGAGGGAAATCAAAGAGGAGGAAAAGCGAGAAGTTGAGGAAGAGGAGGACAATAGTAGTGTAGTTGACCCAGATACACCAAGACTGCCTGATCGTGGTCGTTACCCATGCCATCAATGTGGGAAGAGTTTCCGTTCCTCAAGTAATCTAAAGAATCATCAAAGAGTACACACAGGAGAGAAACCTTACCACTGCTCCCAATGTGGGAGGGGTTTCAGTGAGAAGGTAAATCTTAAGAGACATGGCAAAGTGCATAGTGGAAAGAAGCCTTATCACTGCAGCCAATGTGAGAAGAGCTTTAATTATTCAGGAAGCCTTAAGGAACACCAGAGAATACATACAGGGGAGAAGCCTTACCACTGCTCTCTATGTGGTAAGAGTTTCAGTCAGCCAGGAAACCTTAAGAAACACCAGAGAACACATACAGGGGAGAAGCCTTACCACTGCTCTCTTTGCGGTAAGAGTTTCAGTCAGCCAGGAAACCTTAAGAAACATCAGAGAGTACATACAGGCGAGAAGCTTTACCACTGCTCTCATTGTGGGGGGGGTTTCACTCAGCTAAGAAGTCTTAAAAGTCATGAGAAAATACACATTGGAGGGAAGCCTGCCTGTGCTTTCAATGTGATTGTCAAGGAGGAGGAGGAGGAGGAGGAGGAGGAAGAAAAGAAAGAAGTTGAGGGAGAGGAGAGTGACGTGAAATAAAGGTGAAGAGAGAATAGATAAGCAACTCTATAGTTATTGAAATTCACACCTGTCCTTGCAATTGCATCTTCTGTGACAGCATGGTCATGGGCAGCACCATTTGAGTTTTAAAAATCAGTAAGGGTTTTTCCTGCACAACTGTAAAATCAGACTGTAGCCTTGTCACAGCCAGGTCAGCAGTCGGGGTAATTCCGTAACGTAGTAGTATCATCCGTATTTAGATGAGATCGAGACAAGATCGTTAACAACTATAGTGGTTGCTGTAATAGTGCTATTCCCAGGCCTAAAGCCTGATTGGTTTACGTTAACAATACGTGTCTCATTGTAAACCAGGTTGCCAGTCCGGGCCTAAGCCTGTGTTCCTGGCCTTGACCCAAGCATCATTTATTTAATGAATTATTTCTGAACAGGATACCACCTCCTAATGTGCTACAGTGTGTATAGTCTGAACAAGATTCCACCTAATGTGCTACAGTGTGTACAGTCTGAACAAGATACCACCTAATGTGCTACAGTGTGTACAGTCTGAACAGGTACAAAGCCAAGGTTGGTGATTTACTGCTACCAGCAGTTATGGAATGTTATCTCAGGACTATAAATTAATTGGTTGACTCCTCCTCCTGACCTCCTCCTGGCCTGGATGGAATTATACGACCTGGATATAGTGCACTACATTTGACCATGATTTTGGAATGAGATGTTGGACGAGCAGGTGTCCACGTACACTACATCGGTTGCCACTACAAACGTATCTTCCTTTATCTACTACCAAACATAGAAACGCGCCATTTTCACATCTGCTGATGTTGGGTTGGTGCTTGAGATTATGAATATGTAGTAGAATGTTTTTGAAATGTCCCTTTAAAGGTACGTATGCCCATGTACACGACTAACATTTCAATGCAAAACAGTTGACAGTAGCATAATCTATATTTGACTTGAGCTGAATACTGGGGCTGAGTCTATATATAGTATATACTGGGGCTGAGTCTATATATAGTATATACTGGGGCTGAGTCTGTATATAGTATATACTGGGGCTGAGTCTATATATAGTATATACTGGGGCTGAGTCTATATATAGTATATACTGGGGGCTGAGTCTGTATATAGTATATACTGGGGGCTGAGTCTGTATATAGTATATACTGGGGTCTGAGTCTGTATATAGTATATACTGGGGGCTGAGTCTATATATAGTATATACTGGGGGCTGAGTCTATATATAGTATATACTGGGGGCTGAGTCTATATATAGTATATACTGGGGTCTGAGTCTATATATAGTATATACTGGGGGCTGAGTCTGTATATAGTATATACTGGGGCTGAGTCTATATATATATATATATATATAGTATATACTGGGGCTGAGTCTATATATAGTATATACTGGGGCTGAGTCTGTATATAGTATATACTGGGGGCTGAGTCTATATATATTATATACTGGGGCTGAGTCTATATATAGTATATACTGGGGGCTGAATGTCCCAAATGGCGCGCTATTCACCCTGTAGTGCACTACTTTCGACTATGGGCCCTATTCTGTAGTGCACTGCATTTGACTATGGGCCCTATTCTGTAGTGCACTACTTTTGACTATGGGCCCTATTCTGTAGTGCACTACTTTTGACTATGGGCCCTATTCTGTAGTGCACTACTTTTGACCATGGGCCCTATTCTGTTGTGGATATTGTTTTATACCTGATTAAACTCAGTAGAAGGGCTGGTTTGTATTGACATGTCATGATCTGGATGGAACCTGAAAGTATTTCCCAATTATTTTGTTCTGAACAGAACCGTTATTGTTTTTTTGTTCCATTCCAGCAAAGTAAAGTTCTGAACCGGTTCGAACCATGACGCGCTGGGCATCTTGTTGTTATGACATGTATTATCTGTTATGACATGTATTATCTGTTATGACATGTATTATCTGTTATGACATGTATTATCTGTTATGACATGTATTATCTGTTATGACATGTATTATCTGTTATGATCTGTTATGACATGTATTATCTGTTATGATCTGTATTATCTGTTATGACATGTATGATCTGTTATGACATGTATGATCTGTTATGACATGTATGATCTGTTATGACATGTATTATCTGTTATGACATGTATTATCTGTTATGACATGTATTATCTGTTATGACATGTATTATCTGTTATGATCTGTTATGACATGTATGATCTGTTATGACATGTATTATCTGTTATGACATGTATGATCTGTTATGACATGTATTATCTGTTATGACATGTATTATCTGTTATGATCTGTTATGACATGTATGATCTGTTATGACATGTATGATCTGTTATGACATGTATGATCTGTTATGACATGTATGATCTGTTATGACATGTATTATCTGTTATGACATGTATTATCTGTTATGACATGTATTATCTGTTATGACATGTATTATCTGTTATGATCTGTTATGACATGTATGATCTGTTATGACATGTATTATCTGTTATGACATGTATGATCTGTTATGACATGTATTATCTGTTATGACATGTATTATCTGTTATGATCTGTTATGACATGTATGATCTGTTATGACATGTATGATCTGTTATGACATGTATGATCTGTTATGACATGTATGATCTGTTATGACATGTATGATCTGTTATGACATGTATTATCTGTTATGACATGTATTATCTGTTATGACATGTATTATCTGTTATGACATGTATTATCTGTTATGATCTGTTATGACATGTATGATCTGTTATGACATGTATTATCTGTTATGACATGTATGATCTGTTATGACATGTATTATCTGTTATGACATGTATTATCTGTTATGATCTGTTATGACATGTATGATCTGTTATGACATGTATGATCTGTTATGACATGTATGATCTGTTATGACATGTATTATCTGTTATGACATGTATGATCTGTTATGACATGTATTATCTGTTATGACATGTATTATCTGTTATGACATGTATTATCTGTTATGACATGTATGATCTGTTATGACATGTATTATCTGTTATGACATGTATTATCTGTTATGACATGTATTATCTGTTATGACATGTATGATCTGTTATGACATGTATGATCTGTTATGACATGTATGATCTGTTATGACATGTATGATCTGTTATGACATGTATTATCTGTTATGACATGTATGATCTGTTATGACATGTATTATCTGTTATGACATGTATTATCTGTTATGACATGTATGATCTGTTATGACATGTATGATCTGTTATGACATGTATGATCTGTTATGACATGTATTATCTGTTATGACATGTATGATCTGTTATGACATGTATTATCTGTTATGACATGTATTATCTGAATTATTTTATTTTTATTTTACCTTTATTTAACACGGCAAGTCAGTTAAGAACAAATTCTTATTTTCAATGATGGCCTAGGAACAGTGGGTTAACTGCCTGTTCAGGGGCAGAACGACAGATTTGTACCTTGTCAGATATGGGGTTTGAACTTGCAACCTTCTGGTTACTAGTCCAACACTCTAACCACTAGGCAGCCCACGGAAGTATACCTACGGAGGAGCGGCTTCTATGATGAAACTTTGAATATCTTTGAACTTCAGAGAGTTGGCTTTAACTGACGTTGGACCAGAACTATCTCTTAATCATGACTCTCAGTTCCATTACAGTACAGATAATGCCTCCTAAACGTGATAACTATAGTATCCTTAGTATCCTTAACTAGTATTGAAATAGTTCATCAATGTTCTCTAATTAAACCTCTCTCTCCGTAATGTCTGAATCACGCCAGTAATGTCAGTAGCTACAGTAGATTATGCATGCTTCGGTGGGAGGGGAGGGGGAATGTAGCCTACACACACTGGCAAAGATTTTCAGCAGGCAGACACTGGAATACGTTTCTGAGTGTATAGGGACTGAGAAAAAAATGCCTGGAATGTAAAAGAACATTATTAACCAGTTCCCATGCTTTTAAAATAACTGTTCTGTTCCGGAACAGTATAGATCCCTTTCGTTGACAGTTCTGGTTCTGTTCCTTGAAATTCCGGTTTTCTTTTCTGTTCCCTGAACTGGTTCCAACCCCTGGTTTAGAACATTGTAAAGTATCCATTAATTAAATAATAAACGCTAACAAACTGTAATCTTCTTCTTCATTAAAGGTGGATGATGTTGGTAGATTGTCTTTATCCATGAAAAGTCAGTATTGTATCATGGTGATGATAAATCACAAGAATAAAAGATGCCAGACATTAATTGTTGGAATAATATAACATTACACTGCAGGCCTGTGTAGGATTATCTACTTTACACACAGTCTCTTCTCTACTCGTTCATCTGCCCAGCGAAGAGGCTACTCTGGTGAATGTCTGTGATGAATAAAGAGTGGTGCTCGTTTAATAAAGTTAGATCAACGCTTAATGCAGTTAGATCAACGTTTAATAAAGTTAGATCAAAATCAAATTTTCGAGCTCTACCCAGTAGATTTTGCGGTGACGTAGTGTCCCCATGAGTGACAGAACACTGAGCCAATCACGGAGCAACTAGAGAACATTACCAAACCCCTATGCTTCGTATTTTCCGCTGGCTGTCCCACCACCACAGAAAGCCCTGAGCTAGGCTGAAACACCTGCATTTTGGAGCTGCCTTACTCAAGAAGAGAAAAAAAAGAGACCAAGTTTGTATGTGGCTTTATTAACTCAATGTTTTATTTATTTATTTGACATTGTTTGCAAACTGAAATGTGACATGTATTAATGCCAAAATAACATGCAAAACAGGCAACAATAAAAAATATATATATATATACACATACAGTACCAGTCAACAGTTAGGACACACCTTCTCATTCCAGGGTTTTTCTTTATGTTTACTATTTTCTACATTGTAGAATAATACATGATACATCAACACTATGAAATAACACACATGGAATCATATAGTAACCAAAGAAGTGTTAAACAAATCAAAACATATCTTATATTTTAGATTCTTCAAAAAGAACGCAGCACAACTATGCAGTTACCCATACTTGGGACTGGGCAAAAACTCCATATTTTCAGCCACAGACTAAAAAAAAGTTATGTATCTGTCAAATGGCCAAAATATGCACAACTACGACAGCTGATATGACACTCACAAACATGTATCCCAGTGCTCCATTAATCCAGACCAGACACAGTCAGCAGGGTTAGGGGGTCATGGCAGCAACACACTAGCTATATCCTATCCACATTAAGACTTCAGGTTTTCGGAATTTGATTTCAAAATAAAAGTCCGGGGATAAACTTTTTTGCAGCTTTATAGGACATAATGTTAAAATGATGTTAAAAAAAAAACAATTAGTCCAGCAACACTGTATTATTCAGTGCCCCATGAAATGACACCATATGTACACTGAGTGGACACAACATTAGGAACACCTTCCTAATATTGAGTTGCACCCCCTTTTGCCCTCAGAACAGCCTCAATTTGTCGGGGAATGGACTCTACAAGGTGTCGAAAGCGTTCTATAGGGATGCGGAGCCATGTTGAATCCAATGCTTCCCACAGTTGTGTGAAGTTGGCTGGATGTCCTTTGGGTGATGGGCCATTCTTTATCTACACACAATACCCCATAACGACAAATCGAGAATAGGTTTTTTGACATTTTTGCAAATGTATTAAAAAATAAAATACAGAAATAGCTTATTTACATAAATATTAATCCTTGAGATGTTTCGACAACTTGGAGTCCACCTGTTGATTGATTGGACATGATTTGGAAAGGCACACACCTGTCTATATAAGGTCCCACAGTTGACAGTGCATGAGAGAGCAAAAAACAAGCCATGAGCTCGAAGGAATTGTCCATAGAGCTCTGAGACAGTATTCTGTCGAGACATACATCTGGGGAAGGGTACCAAAACATTTCTGCAGCATTGAAGGTCCCCAAGAACACAGTTGCCTCCATCATTCTTAAATGGAAGAAGTTTGGAACCATCATGACTCATCCTAGAGCTGGCCACCCGTCCAAACTGACAACCATCTCTGCTGCACTACACCAATCAGGCCTTTATGGTAGAATGGCCAGACAGGATGCCACTCCTCAGTAAAAGGCACATGACAGCCCGCTTGGAGTTGGCACCTAAAGGACTCTCAGACCATGAGAAACAAGATTCTCTGGTCTGATGAAACCAAGATTGAACTCTTTGGCCTGAATGCCAATCGTCACGTCTGGAGGAAACCTGGCAGCATCCCTACGGTGAAGCATGGTGGTGGCAGCATCATGCTGTGGGGATGTTTGTCAGCGGCAGGGACCTGGAGACTAGTCAGGATCGAGGGACAGATGAACGGAGCAATGTATAGAGAGATCCCAATGAAAACCTGCTCCAGATCACTCAGGACTTCAGTCCGGGGTTGAAGGTTCACCTTCCAACAGGTCAACAACCATAAGCACACAGCTGAGACAAAGCAGGAGTGGCAACGGGACACGTCTCTGAATGTCCTTGAGTGGCCCAGCCAGAGCACGGACTTTAACCCGATCGACCGTCTCTGGAGAGACCTGAAAATAGCAGTGCAGCGACGCTCCCCATCCAACCTGACAGAGATTGAGAGGATCGGCAGAGAAGAATGTGAGAAACTCCCAAAATACAGGTGTGCCAAGCTTGTAGCATCTTACCCAAGAAGACTCTTGGCTGTAATCGCTGCCAAAAATGCTTCCACAAAGTACTGAGTAAAGGGTCTGAATACTTATGTTTATGTATTATTTACGTTTTTTAGTTTTAATAAATGTGCAAAATTTTCTAAAAACCTGTTTTTGCTTTGTCATTATGGGGTATTATGTGTAAATTGATACGGGAAAAGTCAAGGGGTCTGAATACTTTTCCGAAGGATCTGTACACAATCCATGTCTCAATTGTCTCGAGGCATCACATTTCTTCTTTAACCTGTCTCCTCCCCTTCATCTACACTGATTGAAGTGGATTTAACAAGTGACATCAATAAGGGATCATAGCTTTCACCCGATTTCACCTGGATTTATTTCACCAGTTTTTGTCATGGAAAGAGCAGGTGTTCCTAATGTTTTGTACAATGGATTGGGTGGAGTAAAAGGCCAGCAACACGCCATATAATTGAGTCTCCCATGAAATGGTACCCTATATACATTCTACAGACCCTACTGAGTATTCCCTAGTGCAGCGCCTAGAATAGTTTTCACTCTACCAGCCAATATGTATTTCATATACCGGGTCTGGGCTCGGGGGCCTGATGGGTGTCACACCTTTCCCCTATCCCTAGCGTTTAGACACTTTCCCCCTATCCCTAGCGTTTAGACACTTTCCCCCTATCCCTAGCGTTTAGACACTTTCCCCCTATCCCTAGCGTTTAGACACTTTCCCCCTATCCCTAGCGTTTAGACACTTTTCCCCTATCCCCAGTGTTTAGACACTTTCCCCCTATCCCTAGCGTTTAGACACTTTTCTCTATATCACAATTAAATACAGGTTATTGACACCTTTCTACTATTACATGGGGGGACTTTATTTTTTGAAAGTTTCCGAAATTCCGTGACCCGGAAGTACTTCATTAATGTTGCTGACGAGACGCTGACGTCGAGACGCAGGTGGATGATTGATTCTGCTTGCGCTCTCACTGGATCTCATCAACCAAACAAGTAGCCAAAGGAAATCAGTATCAAGTAGCCTACTGCTAACATTTTAAATGTGAGCTTGTAAATTTGGTCTGTAAACTAACGCATTCCGTGAATCGTTAGTGGTTGCCGCGGCCTGTCTTTGTTGTTATCCAAACTAGCTAGAACAACACTCCAATCCAACCCGTTTGTGTAGCTAGCTAACTAAATTCAGTGAGAGTTGAAGTGTGTCTTTTATTTTATATTTAGTCATCTATCATTGCATTGTGAGTAAAATGTCTAGCGAGGAATAAGCTAGCTGGCGACTAGCTAGGTAGTTAGCTAGCTAAATTATCTTGACCACAACCGTTGCTAAACTAATTGGCTACCGGTTTGTGTTAATCCCTGTTGGACGGGATGAGTTGTTAGCTATTTTAGCTACATATATATTTTTGGAACTATCCCACGATCAAGGTTAGTGAAAATCCCCCAGAACTTGTTGAGGTCTCCTCTTTTAGATCCACCTCTAGCCGACCATGTCTGAGCCGGGTTCTGGCTGTGGTGATCCGGCCCAGAGAAGCTCACAACAGGGTCCAGAAGTGGTGTCAGTGAAGCTGGAGGACTGCAGTCAAACACTGGAACTCAATGTGATTGTGAAAGAGGAGGAGGAGAGAGAAATCAAGGAGGAAGAAACCAGTGACTCAGGTAAATTCAAGCTAACAACATTGTTTGTTTTAGAGTGCTATACAAATCAGGATCAATGAGCTAATTTTAATAAACAACCCCACATTACAGTTGATTTTCTGGTACATTAAGAAATCTAAACTTTTATGTGTGTTTTGGGTTGTTGAGTCAAATTAGACCATGCCAATATCAAGCTTCAAGTTGTTTCTGAATATTTAGGCAAGTTTGTATTTATTATGGATCCTCATTAGCTGCTGCCTTGGCAAAATGAAGGCAGTTACACATTTTAAAAACATTACAATACATTCACAACAGATTTCACAACATCTTACGCGTGTTCCCTCAGGCCTCTACTCCACTACCACATATCTACAACATATTGTGTTCCCTCAGGCCTCTACTCCACTACCACATATCTACAACATATTGTGTTCCCTCAGGCCTCTACTCCACTACCACATATCTACAACATATTGTGTTCCCTCAGGCCTCTACTCCACTACCACATATCTACAACATATTGTGTTCCCTCAGGCCTCTACTCCACTACCACATATCTACAACATATTGTGTTCCCTCAGGCCTCTACTCCACTACCACATATCTACAACATATTGTGTTCCCTCAGGCCTCTACTCCACTACCACATATCTACAACATATTGTGTTCCCTCAGGCCTCTACTCCACTACCACATATCTACAACATATTGTGTTCCCTCAGGCCTCTACTCCACTACCACATATCTACAACATATTGTGTTCCCTCAGGCCTCTACTCCACTACCACATATCTACAACATATTGTGTTCCCTCAGGCCTCTACTCCACTACCACATATCTACAACATATTGTGTTCCCTCAGGCCTCTACTCCACTACCACATATCTACAACATATTGTGTTCCCTCAGGCCTCTACTCCACTACCACATATCTACAACATATTGTGTTCCCTCAGGCCTCTACTCCACTACCACATATCTACAACATATTGTGTTCCCTCAGGCCTCTACTCCACTACCACATATCTACAACATATTGTGTTCCCTCAGGCCTCTACTCCACTACCACATATCTACAACATATTGTGTTCCCTCAGGCCTCTACTCCACTACCACATATCTACAACATATTGTGTTCCCTCAGGCCTCTACTCCACTACCACATATCTACAACATATTGTGTTCCCTCAGGCCTCTACTCCACTACCACATATCTACAACATATTGTGTTCCCTCAGGCCTCTACTCCACTACCACATATCTACAACATATTGTGTTCCCTCAGGCCTCTACTCCACTACCACATATCTACAACATATTGTGTTCCCTCAGGCCTCTACTCCACTACCACATATCTACAACACAAAATACCTGTGTGCATGTGTCTATGATTGCTGCTTCACAGTCCCAGCTGTTCAACAGGGGGTATTGTTTTTATATCCTTTGTTAAATTAATTCAGTGAAATACGGAAACCGTTCCGTATTTTATCTAACGGGTGGCATCCCTAAGCCTAAATATTGCTGTTACATTGCACAACCTTCAATGTTATGTCATAATTATGTCAAATTCTGGCAAAATTAATTCGCAACGAGCCAGGCGGCCCACTCTGTTGCATATACCCTGACTCTGTGTGCAATGAACGCAAGAGAAGTGACACAATTTCCCTTGTTTAATATTGCCTGCTAACATGAATTTCTTTTAACTAAATATGCAGGTTTAAAAAAATATATACTTCTGTGTATTGATTTTAAGAAAGGCATTGATGTTTATGCTTAGGTACATTCGTGCAACGATTGTGCTTTTTTTCGCAAATGCGCTTTTGTTAAATCATCCCCCATTTGGCGAAGTTGGCTGTCTTTGTTAGGAAGAAATGGTCTTCACACAGTTCGCAACGAGCCAGGCGGCCCAAACTGCTACATATACCCTGACTCTGTTGCACAGAACGCAAGAGAAGTGACACAATTTCCCTAGTTAAAAAAAATTCATGTTAGCAGGAAATATTAACTAAATATGCAGGTTTAAAAATATAGACTTGTGTTTTGATTTTAAGAAAGGCATTGATGTTTATGTTTGGGTACATTCATGCAACGATTGTGCTTTTTTCGCAAATGCGCTTGTTAAATCATCCGTTTGGCGAAGTAGGCTGTGATTCAATGATAAATTAACAGGCACCGCATCGATTATATGCAACGCAGGACAAGCTAGTTAAACTAGTAATATCATCAACCATGTGTAGTTAACTAGTGATTATGTTAAGATTGATTGTTTTTTATAATAGGTTTAATGCTAGCTAGCACCTTGGCTCCTCGCTGCACTCACATAACAGGTAGTCAGCCTGCCACGCAGTTTCCTCGTGGAGTGCAATGTAATCGGCCATTCCGATTAATCGGTCGACCTCTAGTATGCATGAGTGTCTGAGCTGTGTGCCAGTAGTTTAAACAGACAGCTCGGTGCTTTCAACACCTCTCACAAATACAAGTAGTGATAAAGTCAATCTCTCCTCCACTTTGAGCCAGGAGAGATTGACATGCATATTATTAATGCTCTCTGTGTACATCCAAGGGCCAGCCGTGCTGCCCTGTTCTGAGCCAATTGCAATTTTTCGAAGTCCATTTTTGTGGCACCTGACCACACGGCTGAACAGTATTCAGGTGCGACAAAACTAGGGCCTGTAGGACCTGCCTTGTTGATAGTGTTGTTAAGAATGAAGAGCAGTGCTTTATTAAGGACAGACTTCTCCCCATCTTAGCTACTGTTGTATCAATGTGTTTTGACCATGACAGTTTACAATCCAGGGTTACTCCATGCAGTTTAGTCTCCTCAACCTGCTCGATTTCCACATGATTCATTACAAGATTTTGTTGAGGTTTAGGGTTTAGTTAATGATTTGTCCCAAATACAATGCTTTTGGTTTTTGATTCCTTACCACCTATTCTGAAACTCTCCTTCCAGACTCATATCAAACATATCCAATCTAAAATCAAATCTAGAGTCGGCTTTCTATTCCGCTACTAAGCCTCCTTCACTCACGCCGCCAAACTTACCCTAGTAAAACTGACTATCCTACCGATCCTCGACTTCGGCGATGTCATCTACAAAATAGCTTCCAATACTCTACTCAGCAAACTGGATGCAGTTTATCACAGTGCCATCCGTTTTGTTACTAAAGCACCTTATACCACCCACCACTGCGACCTGTATGCTCTAGTCGGCTGGCCCTCGCTACATATTCGTCGCCAGACCCACTGGCTCCAGGTCATCTACAAGTCCATGCTAGGTAAAGCTCCGCCTTATCTCAGTTCACTGGTCACGATGGCAACACCCACCCGTAGCACGCGCTCCAGCAGGTGTATCTCACTGATCATCCCTAAAGCCAACACCTAATTTGGCCGCCTTTCGTTCCAGTTCTCTGCTGCCTGTGACTGGAACGAATTGCAAAAATCGCTGAAGTTGGAGACTTCTCTCCCTCACCAACTTCAAACATCTGCTATCTGAGCAGCTAACCGATCGCTGCAGCTGTACATAGTCTATCTGTAAATAGCCCACCCAATTTTACCTACCTCATCCCCATACTGTTTATATTTATTTACTTTTCTGCTCTTTTGCACACCAGTATCTCTACCTGTACATGACCATCTGATCATTTATCACTCCAGTGTTAATCTGCAAAATTTTAATTATTCGCCTACCTCCTCATGCCTTTTGCACACAATGTATATAGACTCTCTTTTTTTTCTACTGTGTTATTGACTTGTTAATTGTTTACTCCATGTGTAACTCTGTGTTGTCTGTTCACACTGCTATGCTTTATCTTGGCCAGGTCGCAGTTGCAAATGAGAACTTGTTCTCAACTAGCCTACCTGGTTAAATAAAGGTGTTATCAACTGGCCTACCTGGTTAAATAAAGGTGTTATCAACTGGCCTACCTGGTTAAATAAAGGTGTTATCAACTGGCCTACCTGGTTAAATAAAGGTGTTATCAACTAGCCTACCTGGTTAAATAAAGGTGAAATAAAAAATAAAATAAAAAAACTAACTCTTTGTAAGTGTTGCTGTTATTTCAGACGCCGTGGTAGCTGACGTGTACAGTGTTGAGTCATCCTCATACATAGACACACTGGCTTTACTCAAAGTCAATTAGACCATGCCAATATCAAGCTTAAAGTTATTTCTGAATATTTAGGCAAGTTAGCTGGCTAACTCATTGATCCTGCTTTGTAGTATAAACCCTCAGGCTTCTGAATGTGGGAGGATGAGCGCCAAAACAAATGACTGTACAGTACTCACCAGTGTGCAATGCATTGTAATTTATCTCTGTGTGATGCAAAGCAACAAGCCCCTTGTAAAGTCTGTTATTGCTCTGTTAATGTACACGCCCTCCAGCTCACATCCCACCAAATTCATGTTGAATCTTGCATTTTTAAACCCAAAAGCCTTTGTTTCCGCTCTTTCTGGTTCTTATCCCATATGTGTTTATATTCTCACAGGAAAGAGCTCCAACCCAGACTCAGACAGCAAGCCCAGTCCCACACCATCAGGAAACCGCAGACAGAAGCCCCAACCCGGCTGTAGCGACAGTTTTATTTATCCAACTCGCCACAAATCACAGCAACAAACTCCCAAAATAAATAAGACTTACCTTTGCCGTCAATGTGGGAAGAGTTTTCAGACACCAAGCAAGCTAAAGGCTCACCAGAGAATGCACATTGGAGAGAATCCTTACCCCTGCACCCAGTGTGAGAAGAGCTTCAATCATTCAGGAAGACTTAAGGACCATCAAAGAGTACATACTGGGGAGAAGCCTTACCACTGCTCTCTTTGTGGGAAGAGTTTCAGTCAGTTAGGAAACCTGAAGACTCATCAGAAAAATCACAAGCCTTACCACTGCTCACAATGTGGGAAGAGTTTCAGTGAGAAAGTAAAACTTACGGGACACGAGAGAGTACATAGTGGAGAGAAACCTTACCACTGTACCCAATGTGGGAAAAGCTTCAATTATTATTCAGTACTTAAGGAACATCAAAGAGTACATACAGGGGAGAAGCCTTACCACTGCACACTTTGTGGGAAGAGTTTCAGTTGGGCAACAAACATAAGGAATCATCAGTTAAGACACATTGGAGAGAAACCTACATGTACTCTCAATGTGATTGTCAAAGAGGAGGAGGGCGAACAGAGACACATTAAGGCAGAAGAGCGAGAAGTTGAGGTAGAGGAGAGAGAGGTGAAGGAGCTAACTCCATAGGAATTGCATTGCACGGGGGGGGGGGAACACGAAGTGCAGCTGGATATATACGACACAGTCCCTTTCAAAAACTAAACATATATTTGGTTGGTGGAGACCTTAATGAATTATTTCCAACCTACTTTAACTGAGGAGACAGGTCCCACAGACAGGGTCTACAGACAGGTAGCCCAATATTTTCAACATTGTAGTTTTCAATATTGGTCCTAAAAAGTTGTCTTTGAAGCAATTTTCTTTCCATAAGTAACTTATTGCATTTTCTTATTAGCACAATAAAGGTGGCCATTGATTAAAATATAATATTTTAAATCAGTTATTGACGTTGAAATGCAGGCTTTTATGTTGAAGTTTTTTTTATATAGACATTTTTTATTTTATTTTTTTTGTGAAATAAGGTGTATTTTAATTGACCTGCCTGATAAAGTTAAGGTAAATAAACTCATTATATGAGAGTGATGTCATTGTTTGTGCTGCTGGCAGAACAAAAGGTCAAACTGTGTGGTTTGTAATGATTCTGTGAACTCAGATCAAATAGCCAAAAGGGTGATAGAACATGGATCAATAGATTCTCCACTGGGTCGAGCTGAGGCTCAATGTAAGATCAGAGACATGTTGGTAGATGTGTGGCAGAAGGGTTTGGATTCAGAGACCAAGGGCCGGCATTTATGATCCCTCCAAAGGATGGATGGAGGACCAAGATTCCAAGGTCAGACTATGAAAGAAGAGGTGGCTCCCTCCAAAGGAAGGTTGGTGGACCAAGTTTCCAAGGTCAGACTAGGAAAGAAGAGGTGGCTCCCTCCAAAGGAAGGTTGGTGGACCAAGTTTCCAAGGTCAGACTATGAAAGAAGAGGTGGCTCCCTCCAAAGGAAGGTTGGTGGACCAAGTTTCCAAGGTCAGACTAGGAAAGAAGAGGTGGCTCCCTCCAAAAGAACGTTGGTGGACCAAGATTCCAAGGTCAGACTAGGAAAGAAGAGGTGGCTCCAATACCAAATCGTCCCTTAAGCCCTGCACCCCATGTACTTGTGTAGATCTGAGAGGATTTGATAACACTGTAGCGGGGAGAGACCATTGTGAAGAGACCATTGTTAATTGAATTCATCATTCCATTTGGTTGGCCTTCATGTGAATGGTGTGTGTCTGGACTCTATGGTTTTCTTGTACTTTTCTAAACACAGTGCCTACTACAGTGCCTACTACAGTGCCTACTACAGTGCCTACTACAGTGCCTACTACAGTGCCTACTACAGTGCCTACCACAGTGCCTACTACAGTGCCTACTACAGTGCCTACTACAGTGCCTACCACAGTGCCTACCACAGTGCCTACCACAGTGCCTACCACAGTGCCTACTACAGTGCCTACTACAGTGCCTACTACAGTGCCTACTACAGTGCCTACTACAGTGCCTACCACAGTGCCTACCACAGTGCCTACTACAGTGCCTACTACAGTGCCCACTACAGTGCCCACTACAGTGCCTACTACAGTGCCTACTACAGTGCCTACTACAGTGCCTACTACAGTGCCTACGACAGTGCCTACGACAGTGCCTACTACAGTGCCTACTACAGTGCCTACAGTCTTTCAGCAAGTATTCAAACCCTTTTGACTATTCCGCATTTTGTGTTATAGCCTGAATTCAAAATGGATTAAAGAAAAACATTTCTCTCACCCATCTACACACACGAACCCATAATGACAAATTGAAACCATGTTTTTAGTAATGTTTGCAAATTTAGTGAAAATGACATTTCAGATAAGCCTCCATTTTGTTTTACATGTTGAATGTCTCAGTAGTATAGGGCCAACACCGCTGTGTGTTGCTTACTGAAAGAAGTAGACAAACGTTCACTCTGCTATCATTACTCAGATAGACCTCCATTTTGTTTTACATGTTGAACGTCGCACTAGTATAGGATCAAAACCGTGTAGCCTTCTAAAGTAGACAAACGTTGATTTGATATATTTGGTGATGTATACAGCTACATTTCAGATACATTTCTTGTACATTTCAACAGCAGTAAGACCAATCTACCTTGTTTTATTAGGGCTCTAAAGCAATTCTAGTTGTGCCCCCCCCCTTTTCAGATGAGCCAAGGAGGAGGACAGATGATAACAGAAGGTCAGTGGAGCACTTCAGCAGGCCTTAATGCTCAAATCAGTTTTGTTTTTCCAAACCTGTTTTGGAATACTGACTGTCCAAACACGAAGTTACAAGTGACGAAATCAGATTTGTGTGTGTTCAGACAGCAGTCATTGGCTGACATGGCTACGCTAGTTGTCATAGTAACGGCAGGCGTGTGTGTGTGTGTGTGTGTGTGGAGTGGTGGAGGCTGATTGGTGATGGTGCTCCTGCTTCCTATCACTCAGAAGTTATGTACCAAGCTACGGTGATGACAACGCCTGCCATGGACGTTTCCAATGCTTTGAATGACCAAAATCATAGTGTAAGAAACACTTTTAAAGGCTCAAGGGAGCCGCATCAGTCAGCTAGCTAGCCACAACAGTCCACTAGCTAGCCGCAGCAGTCAACTAGCCACAGCAGTCCACTAGCTAGCCGCAGCAGTCAACTAGCCACAGCAGTCCACTAGCTAGCTAGCCGCAGCAGTCAGCTAGCTAGCCACAACAGTCCATTAGCTAGCTGCAGCAGTCCGGTTGGCTAGCCACAACAGTCCACTAGCTAGCCGCAGCAGTCAGCTAGCTATGTAGCTGTTTAGCTTTCTAGCACATTCACTAATTTGTTTGTAAACAATCAAACAAGCTAGTTAGCTACCACATGTTCTTGTCAAACTGTCAATAGAGTAGATAAGTAACAGTCTAAACACACTTGAGGGCAAATACATCTGATCTGTACCGTTCAGACAATATCCCAGACATTGCCAGGAATCAGATTTGTATCTGACTTCAAACCACCTATGAAGGTGGAATGTGGCTTCAATTATCAGATTCCATGTGCTTTTTTTGGCTGTTCAGACTGCAGGAAAAATAACAGATTCTAGTCGGATATGCAAAAACAAATGGATTTCAGTCACTTCAAACTGCCAATGTGAACAAGGCTTTAGACCAGCAGCAGCCAGACATAGTAGGGAAGTGAAGACACAGAGACAGCAACGGAGGAGTAGATGATGGAGAGAGGCAACAGAGAAGACAAAGAAAGTGACAGAAGAGGGCAGATGGAGAGAGACACCAGACAAGACACAGACAGCAACAGAGAAGACAGAGAAAGTGAAAGAAAAGGGCAGATGGAGAGAGACACCAGAGAAGACACAGACAGCAACAGAGAAGACAGAAAGTGACAGAAGAGGGCAGATGGAGAGAGACACCAGAGAAGACACAGACAGCAACAGAGAAGACAGAGAAAGTGACAGAAGAGGGCAGATGGAGAGAGGCAACAGAGAAGACAAAGAAAGTGACAGAAGAGGGCAGATGGAGAGAGACACCAGACAAGACACAGACAGCAACAGAGAAGACAGAAAGTGACAGAAGAGGGCAGATGGAGAGAGACACCAGAGAAGACACAGACAGCAACAGACAAGACAGAGAAAGTGACAGAAGAGGGCAGATGGAGAGAGGCAACAGAGAAGACAAAGAAAGTGACAGAAGAGGGCAGATGGAGAGAGACACCAGACAAGACACAGACAGCAACAGAGAAGACAGAGAAAGTGACAGAAGAGGGCAGATGGAGAGAGACACCAGAGAAGACACAGACAGCAACAGAGAAGACAGAGAAAGTGACAGAAGAGGGCAGATGGAGAGAGACACCAGAAAAGAGACAGACAGCAACAGAGAAGACAGAAAGTGACAGAAGAGGGCAGATGGAGAGAGACACCAGAGAAGACACAGACAGCAACAGAGAAGACAGAGAAAGTGACAGAAGAGGGCAGATGGAGAGAGACACCAGAGAAGACACAGACAGCAACAGAGAAGACAGAGAAAGTGACAGAAGAGGGCAGATGGAGAGAGACACCAGAGAAGACACAGACAGCAACAGACAAGACAGAGAAAGTGACAGAAGAGGGCAGATGGAGAGAGACACCAGAGAAGACACAGACAGCAACAGAGAAGACAGAGAAAGTGACAGAAGAGGGCAGATGGAGAGAGACACCAGAGAAGACACAGACAGCAACAGAGAAGACAGAGAAAGTGACAGAAGAGGGCAGATGGAGAGAGACACCAGAGAAGACACAGACAGCAACAGACAAGACAGAGAAAGTGACAGAAGAGGGCAGATGGAGAGAGACACCAGAGAAGACACAGACAGCAACAGACAAGACAGAGAAAGTGACAGAAGAGGGCAGATGGAGAGAGACACCAGAGAAGACACAGACAGCAACAGAGAAGACAGAGAAAGTGACAGAAGAGGGCAGATGGAGAGAGACACCAGAGAAGACACAGACAGCAACAGAGAAGACAGAGAAAGTGACAGAAGAGGGCAGATGGAGAGAGACACCAGAGAAGACACAGACAGCAACAGAGAAGACAGAGAAAGTGACAGAAGAGGGCAGATGGAGAGAGACACCAGAGAAGACACAGACAGCAACAGAGAAGACAGAAAGTGACAGAAGAGGGCAGATGGAGAGAGACACCAGAGAACACAGACAAAAAATATCTAATCTCTCAAAGTTAATCTCAAAGTGCACCAAATTCATGCATTTAGCTTTTGAACTTCCTTATTTTTCTTGTCGGGGTAGAATGCCTCCGGACTCCCCTACTGGCTTTGGGCTAGTAGAGTAAAGAGGAGATAGTGTTCCAGAGTAGAAAGGCCCATAGTAGCTAATGTAATTAGTTGTTTCTGCTGTGGCAGGTGGGAAGTTGCAAAATTACCTGAAAAAATATCTAATCTCAAAGTGCACCAAATTCAGCTGTTGAAATTCCTTATTTTTCTTGTCGGGATAGAATGCCTCCGGACTCCCCTACTGGCTTTGGTCTAAGACCCCAATGTCTTCAAATCCTATATATTTTTTAAAAATTAACCTTTATATAACTAGGCAGGTCAGTTAAAAACAAATTATTATTTACAATGACGGCCTACACCAGCCAAACCTGGGCCAATTGTACACCACCCTATGGGACTCCCAATCACGGTCAGTCGTAATACAGCCTGGAATCGAACCAAGGTGTCTGTAGTGACACCTCTAGCACTGAGATGCAGTGCCTGAGACCCGCTGCGCCACTCAGGTGCTGCAAGAGGTTTCACTCTCTTCAACATCTGTCCACTTGGTAATACAATGTTATTCAATGCGTTTATATGAGATGTTTTTATTTCACCTTTATTTAACTAGGCAAGTCAGTTAAGAACTAATTCTAATTTACACTGACGGCCTACTGGGGAACAGTGGGTTAACTGCCTTGTTCAGGGGCAGAACAATCTATCAACCTTTCGGTTACTGGCTCAACGCTCTAACCACTAGGCTACCTGCGGTATGTGTTAATTGTAGGGGTGCCCATGGGGCCGGGGATCAGAAATGTCTCCGTGAGAGAGAGGCATGTTGAGGTTACCAGGGTTAGAATAGTGCAGAAGGTGTCATATGCTGAGGCAGTGAAGGAAGTAGAGGAAGATGGATCAAGGGGAGGGATCCTGAGAGGAGAGGTGTAAGTAGTAGATCTGTACCAGTACAGAGGGAACACTTTTAATTAAAGCCTCAAGGGATAAGATGATCTAACGTTCAAAACAACTCCTTTTTTTGGGCTAGCCACTGCAGTCAGCTAACCAGCCGCAGCAGTCCGCTAGCCAGCCGCAGAAGTCCACTAGCCAACCGCAGCAGTCAGCTAGCCAACCGCAGCAGTCAGCTAGCCAGCCGCAGCAGTCCGCTAGCCAGCCACAGCAGTCAGCTAGCCAACTGTAGCAGTCAGCTAGCCAGCCGCAGCAGTCCATTAGCCAGCCGCAGCAGTCCATTAGCCAGCCGCAGCAGTCCGCTAGCCAGCCGCAGCAGTCCGCTAGCTAGTAGCTAGCCACTGCAGTCAGCTAACCAGCCGCAGCAGTCCGCTAGCCAGCCGCAGAAGTCCACTAGCCAATTGCAGCAGTCAGCTAGCCAGCCGCAGCAGTCCATTAGCCAGCCGCAGCAGTCCGCTAGCCAGCCGCAGCAGTCCGCTAGCCAGCCGCAGCAGTCCGCTAGCCAGCCGCAGCAGTCCGCTAGCCAGCCGCAGCAGTCCGCTCGCTAGCCGCAGCAGTCCGCCCGCTAGCCGCAGCAGTCCGCCAGCTAGCCGCAGCAGTCCGCCAGCTAGCCGCAGCAGTCCGCTAGACAGCCGCAGCAGTCCGCTAGACAGCCGCAGCAGTCCGCTAGACAGCCGCAGCAGTCCGCTAGACAGCCGCAGCAGTCCGCTAGACAGCCGCAGCAGTCCGCTAGCCAGCCGCAGCAGTCCGCTAGCCAGCCGCAGCAGTCAGCTAGCTAGCTATGTAGCTGTTTAGCTTTCTAGCACATTCACTCATTTGTTTGTAAACAATCAAACAAGCTAGTTAGCTACCACATGTTCTTGTCAACCTGTCAATAGAGTAGATAAGTAACAGTCTAAACACACTTGAGGGCAAATACATCTGATCTGTACCGTTCTGACAATATCCCAGACATTTTTGACAATCAGATAGACTCTGGCTTGTCTAATGAGCCAATGTTTGAAGTTTTTTGGCAATATGCTGTAGAGTAAAGAGGAGATAGTGTTCCAGAGTAGAAAGGCCCATAGTAGCTAATGTAATTGGTCGTTTCTGCTGTGGCAGGTGGGAAGTTGCAAAATTACCTGAAAAAATATCTAATCTCTCAAAGTTAATCTCAAAGTGCACCAAATTCAGCTGTTGAAATTCCTTATTTTTCTTGTCGGGATAGAATGCCTCCGGACTCCCCTACTGGCTTTGGTCTAAGACCCCAATGTCTTCAAATCCTATATATTTATTAAATGAACCTTTATATAACTAGGCAGGTCAGTTAAGAACAAATTATTATTTACAATGACGGCCTACACCAGCCAAACCTGGGCCAATTGTACACCACCCTATGGGACTCCCAATCACGGTCAGTTGTAATACAGCCTGGAATCGAACCAAGGTGTCTGTAGTGACACCTCTAGCACTGAGATGCAGTGCCTGAGACCCGCTACGTCACTCAGGTGCTGCAAGAGGTTTCACTCTCTTCAACATCTGTCCACTTAGTAATACAATGTTATTCAATGCGTTTATGTGGGATTTTTTTATTTAACCTTTATTTAACTAGGCAAGTCAGTTAAGAACAAATTCTAATTTACAATGACGGCCTACTGGGGAACAGTGGGTTAACTGCCTTGTTCAGGGGCAGAACAATCTATCAACCTTTCGGTTACTGGCCCAACGCTCTAACCACTAGGCTACCTGTGGTATGTGTTAATTGTAGGGGTGCCCATGGGGCAGGGGATCAGAAATGTCTCTGTGAGAGAGGCAGGTTGAGGTTACCAGGGTTAGAATAGTGCAGAAGGTGTCATATGCTGAGGCAGTGAAGGAAGTAGAGGAAGATGGGTCAAGGGGAGGGATCCTGAGAGGAGTGGTGTAAGTAGTAGATCTGTACCAGAACAGAGGGAGGGACTGAGAGGGGTGTTAGTAGTAGATCTGTACCAGAACAGAGGGAGGGATACTGAGAGGAGTGGTGCTAGTATTAGATCTGTACTAGAACAGAGGGAGGGATCCTGAGAGGAGTGGTGTAAGTAGTAGATCTGTACCAGTACAGAGGGAGGGATCCTGAGAGGGGTGGTGTTAGTATTAGATCTGTACCAGAACAGAGGGAGGGATCCTGAGAGGAGTGGTGTTAGTAGTAGATCTGTACCAGTACAGAGAGATAGGACAACAAGTGATCCATGTTTCAGTAAAATTTGATTTTTTAGAATTTATAGCAATGGTTATTAACTGTACTGCAGGGATGGAAGATAAGTCGCAGAAAATTGAAGTTGTGGTGGCAGCTGCAGAGAAGTATTTGGTTGAATGACGTTTGACATCATAAGAGTTACAGGGTGTGTTGAGTGGTGGTGTCCTTTCAGGCTGTTGGCCTGAGCTACGACTACATAGATTTAGTGGAGTAGGGTGGTGGGTATTTGTTCATTTATTAACTTAAAAAAAAAAAAAGCTAACTATAAGGGTGTTTTACTCCAGTCTAGTAGGTGGCGGTAATGCAACATGTGTTGGATGCCACCTGCCGTTAAACCACATCGAAGAAGAAGATGATCCCGTCATACAGATGTGTTAATACCATATAGAATAATACATTGAACGATTCTGATTGCTCTCACAGGAACTCATAATTTGCATTTACAGCCAAACAATTACAGAAAAGTAACTGTTCAGGTATTTACATTTTTAAATGTGACCTTGTAGTTGGGTATGTAAACTAACGCATTCCATGAATCTGCAGTGGTTTCCGCGGCCTGTCTTTGTTGTTGTTTTTCCCAGCAAGTTAGCCATTAGTCAGCTAGGTAGTTAGCTAGTTACAACCTCCAATCTGTTACTATAGCTAATGTTAGTTAGTTAACTACAGTTCAGGATAACGGTTTAAGTGTGACTTGCTTTTGGTAGCCAGCTAACGTCTCATTGTGAGCAAAATGACTTAGCGAGGAATTAGCTAGCTAGCTAAATTAGCTGGACCAACCGTTGCTAATGGCTACCGATTTATGCTATAAAAAAAAATCCCTGTTGGACGTTATGTGTGGTTAGCTCATTTAGCAAACGTTACATATTTGTGTTGTCTTTTCTGTAGCAATCACACGAAAGATCCATCTGTGAAAACCACCCAGAACTTGTTGAGGTCTCCTCTTTTAGATCCATCTCTAGCCGACCATGTCTGAGCCGGGTTCTGGCTGTGGTGATCCGGCCCAGAGAAGCTCACAACAGGGTCCAGAAGTGGTGTCAGTGAAGCTGGAGGACTGCAGTCAAACACTGGAACTCAATGTGATCGTGAAAGAGGAGGAGGAGAGAGAAATCAAGGAGGAAGAAAACAGTGACTCCGGTGAGTTCTGGCTGTCTTTTCCCACTAGCACAGACTTTGCTGATATCTATTTTATCGAGGAGACATGTACTTACTATGATTGAGAAATATGGTGGTCTCACCTACTTAAGATGGATGCACTAACTGCAAGTCGCTCTGGTTAAGCGCATCTGCTGAAGGACTAAAATGGAAGACTTACATCCTCTTTGACTTGAGTTCAGGCTGTGTTTCGTAGGGAGGGAGGACAGATTGCTTTATCCCCAAACATTATAATATTTTATATATTTCATTTGTGTTATCGCTGTGTGATTCAAAGCAACAAGCCCCTTGTAAAAGCCTTTCTTTCAATGCTCTGTTAATGTACCAGCCCTCTGGCTGACGTCCCAACAAAATGAAAGAGCAACTTAATGCAAAAACCAACTTCTCTGGTTGAAAATGGCTTCTGTGGCATCGATATTAGTCAAACATTTATTCCACTTTCAATATTGACTAAAGTGTAAGTAGGATACTTTTGGTCATAAACTATATTCCAAAACAGTTGTGAGATTTGTGTAACTGAGGTCATCATGACGTACATGAGAGGTTGTGTTTGGATTCCAATCGTCCCCCACTAACACAACGGTGGTAGACCTGATCACTGACAACGATGAGACGGCCTGTAGGGAGGAGGTCAGAGACCTGACCGTATGGTGCAAGGACAACAACCTCTCCCTCAATGTGATCAAGACAAAGCAGATGATTGTGGACTACAGGAAAAAGGTGGACCGAGCCACGCCCCCATTCTCATCGACGGGGCTGTGGTGGAGCAGGTTGAGAGCTTCAAGTTCCTTTGGCGTCCACATCACCAACAAACTAACATGGTCCAAGCACACCAAGACAGTCGTGAAGAGGGCACAACAAAACCTATTCCCCCACAGGAGACACAAAGATTTGGCATGGGTCATCAGATTTTTACAGCTACACCATCGAGAGCATTCTGACGGGTTGCATCACTGCCTGGTATGGCAACTGCTCGGCCGCAAGGCACTACAGAGGGTAGTGCGTACGGCCCAGTACATCACCAGGGCCAAGTCTCCTGCCATCCAGGACCTCTATACCAGGCAGTGTCAGAAGAAGGCCCTACAAATTGTCAAAGACTCCAGCCTCCCTAGTCATAGACTGTTCTCTCTGCTACCGCACAGGAAGCAGTACCAGAGCGCCAAATCTAGGTTCAAGAGACTCCTAAATAGCTTCTACCCCCAAGCCATAAGACTCCTGAACAGCTAATCAAATGGCTACGCAGACTATTTGCATAGTCTGGATAGCCATTCCCTTCTCCTAGCTGCCAACGCCTTGCTCCGAAGCACCTCTCACTCACATGGCTCTCTCAGATATCTCAATTCCTATTAGCCAATTCCCGTCACGTGATCGGGTCCATCTCACAGTCGTCGCAGCCCCGAGGTAGGCTACCAGTGAAGGGCGACACATCGGGCTAGGCTGCTAGCGAAGAGCGACACATCGGGCTAGGCTGCTAGCGAAGAGCGACACACCGGGCTAGGCTGCTAGCGAAGAGCGACACACTGGGTTAGGCTGCTAGCGAAGACCGACACATCGGGCTAGGCTGCTAGCGAAGAGCGACACATCGGGCTAGGCTGCTAGCGAAGAGCGACACATCGGGCTAGGGTGCTAGCGAAGAGCGACACATCGGGCTAGGCTGCTAGCGAAGAGCGACACATCGGGCTAGGCTGCTAGCGAAGACCGACACATCGGGCTAGGCTGTTAGCTAAGAGCGACACATCGGGCTAGGCTGTTAGCTAAGAGCGACACATCGGGCTAGGCTGCTAGCGAAGAGCGACACATCGGGCTAGGCTGCTAGCGAAGAGCGGCACATCGGGCTAGGCTGCTAGCGAAGACCGACACATCGGGCTAGGCTGTTAGCTAAGAGCGACACATCGGGCTAGGCTGCTAGCGAAGAGCGACACATCGGGCTAGGCAGCAACGGTCTTATCAGATTCCAAGACGCATATTGAAGATGTTAGAAGAAATGTACATTTTTTTTGGTCGACAAGATGAGCAACGAACAGGCTGCTGCTTTTACTACGTCAATGTATTATCCCCCCCATAGTTCAAACATTGCCCTATTCTATTGGTCTGCTTGTTGTTCTATGCGAGAAGTAAATATTCCAAACCAGACTCTGGGACAGTTGTGGGGTGATAGATCCCAAATTAATCCAACATCTGTACGTCAAAACACCCTTTAATAGCAATGAGGCTGATCAGAATGTTTAGTTACATTTTTTTCTTCACGTTATAAGCCCAACAATGTCCACATGGCAGTAAATCAAATCAAATTGTATTGGTCACATACACATGGTTAGCAGATGTTAATGCGAGTGTAGCGAAATGCTTGTGCTTCTAGTTCAGACCGTGCAGTAATATCTAACAAGTAATCTAACAATTTCACAACAACTACCTTATACACACAAGTGTAAAGGGATTGAATAAGAATATGTAAATATAAATATATGGATGAGCGATGGCCGAACGGCATAGGCAAGATGGTATAGAGTACAGTATATACATATGAGAAGTAATGTAGGGTATGTAAACATTATACAGTGGGGCAAAAAAGTATTTAGTCAGCCACCAATTGTACAAGATCTCCCACTTAAAAAGATGAGAGAGGCCTGTAATTTTCATCATAAGTACACTTCAACTACGACAGACAAAATGAGGGAAAAAAAATCCAGAAAATCACATTGTATGATTTTTTAATGAATTTATTTGCAAATTATGGTGGAAAATAAGTATTTGGTCAATAACAAAAGTTTATCTCAATACTTTGTTATATAAACTTTGTTGGCAATGACAGAGGTCAAACATTTTCTGTAAGTCTTCACAAGGTTTTCACACACTGTTGCTGGTATTTTGGCCCATTTCTCCATACAGATCTCCTCTAGAGCAGTGATGTTTTTGGGCTGTTGCTGGGCAACACAGACTTTCAACTCCCTCCAAAGATTTTCTATGGGGTTGAGATCTGGAGACTGGCTAGGCCACTCCAGGACCTTGAAATGCTTCTTACGAAGCCACTCCTTCGTTGCCCGGGCGGTGTGTTTGGGATCATTGTCATGCAGAAAGAACCAGCCACGTTTCATCTTCAATGCCCTTGCTGATGGAAGGAGGTTTTCACTCAAAATCTCACGATACATGGCCCCATTTGATGCACCTGTACTGACCTTTCCTTTACACGGATCAGTCGTCCTGGTCCCTTTGCAGAAAAACAGCCCCAAAGCATGATGTTTCCACCCCCATGCTTCACAGTAGGTATGGTGTTCTTTGGATGCAACTCAGCAATCTTTGTCCTCCAAACACGACGAATTGAGTTTTTACCAAAAAGTTATATTTTGGTTTCATCTGACCATATGACATTCTCCCAATCTTCTTCTGGATCATCCAAATGCTCTCTAGCAAACTTCAGATGGGCCTGGACACGTCTGGCACTGCAGGATTTGAGTCCCTGGCGGCGTAGTGTGTTACTGATGGTAGGCTTTGTTACTTTGGTCCCAGCTCTCTGCAGGTCATTCACTAGGTCCCCCCGTGTGGTTCTGGGATTTTTGCTCACTGTTCTTGTGGTCATTTTGACCCCACGGGGTGAGATCTTGCGTGGAGCCCCAGATCGAGGGAGATTATCAGTGGTCTTGTATGTCTTCCATTTCCTAATAATTGCTCCCACAGTTGATTTCTTCAAACCAAGCTGCTTACCTATTGCAGATTCAGTCTTCCCAGCCTGGTGCAGGTCTACAATTTTGTTTCTGGTGTCCTTTGACAGCTCTTTGGTCTTGGCCATAGTGGAGTTTGGAGTTTGACTGTTTGAGGTTGTGGACAGTTGTCTTTTATACTGATAACAAGTTCAAACAGGTAACGAGTGGAGGACAGAGGAGCCTCTTAAAGAAGAAGTTACAGGTCTGTGAGAGCCAGAAATCTTGCTTGTTTGTAGATGACTAAATACTTATTTTCCACCATAATTTGCAAATAAATTCATTAAAAATCCTACAATGTGATTTTCTGGATTTTTTTTCTCATTTTGTCTGTCACAGTTGAAGTTTACCTATGATGAAAATTACAGGCCTCTCTCATCTTTTTAAGTGGGCGAACTTGCACAATTGGTGGCTGACTAAATACTTTTTTGCCCCACTGTATAAAGTGACATTGTTTAAGTGACTAGTGATACATTTATTACATCCAAATGTTAATTATACAACTGGCTAGAGATTTAGTCTGTATGTTGGCAGAAGCCACTCAATGTTAGTGATGGCTGTTTAACAGTCTGATGGCCTTGAGATAGAAGCTGTTTTTCAGTCTCTCGGTCCTAGCTTTGATGCACCTGTACTGATCTCACCTTCTGGATGATAGCGGGGTGAACAGGCAGTGTCCGGGTGGTTGTTGTCCTTGATGATTTTTTTTGGCCTTCCTGTGACATCGGGTGGTGTAGGTGACCTGGAGGGCAGGTAGTTTGCCCCCAGTGATGTGTTGTGCAGACCTCACTACCCTCTGGAGAGCCTTACGGTTGTGGGTGGAGCAGTTGCCGTACCAGGCGGTGATACAGCCCGACAGGATGCTCTCGATTGTGCATCTGTAAAAGTTTGAGTGTTCTTGGGGACAAGCCAAATTTCTTCAGCCTCCTGAGGTTGAAGAGGCGCTGTTGGGCCTTCTTCACCACGCTGTCTGTGTGGGTGGACCATTTCAGTTTGTCTGTGATGGGTACGCCAAGGAACTTAAAACTTTCCACCTTCTCCACTACTGTCCTGTCAATGTGGATAGGGGAGTGCTCCCTCTGCTGTTTCCTGAAGTCCACATTCTCCTTTGTTTTGTTGACGTTGAGTGTAAAGTTATTTTCCTGACACCACACTCCGAGGGCCCTCACTTCCTCCCTGTAGGCCGTCTCGTCGTTGTTGGTAATCAAGCCTACCACTGTCGTGTCGTCTGCAAACTTGATGATTGAGTTGGAGGCGTGCATGGCCACGCAGTCATGGGTGAACAGGGATTACAGGAGAGGGCTGAGAACACACCCTTGTGGGGCCCCAGTGTTGAGGATCAGCGGGGTGGAGATGTTGTTTCCTACTCTCACCACATAGAGGCGGCCCGTCAAAGTCCAGGACCCAGTTGCACAGGGCGGGGTCGAGACCCAGGGTCTCGAGCTTAATGACGAGTTTGGAGGGTACTATGGTGTTAAATGCTGAGCTGTAATCGAATGAACAGCATTCTTACATAGGTATTCCTCTTGTCCAGGTGGGATAGGGCAGTGTGCAGTGTGGTTGCGATTGCGTTGTCTGTGGACCTATTGGGGCGGTAAGCAAATTGGAGTGGGTCTAGGTTGTCAGGTAGGGTGCAGGTGATATGGTCCTTGACTAGTCTCTCAAAGCACTTCATGATGAAAGAAGTGAGGGCTACAGGGCGATAGTCATCTAGTTCAGTTACCTTAGATTTCATGGGAACAGGAGCCATGGTGGCTCTCTTGAAGCATGTGGACACAGCAGACTGGGATAGGGATTGATTGAATATGTCCGTAAACATAACAGCCAGCTGGTCTGCGCATGCTCTGAGGACGCGGCTAGGGATGCCGCCTGGGCCTTTAACACGTTTAAATGTTTTATTTACGTTGGCTGCGGTGAAGGAGAGCCCGCAGGTTTTGGTAGTGGGCCGTGTCAGTGGCACTGTATTGTCCTCAAAGCGAGCAAAGAAGTTGTTTAGTTTGTCTGGGAGCAAGACATTGGTGTCCGCGATGGGGCTGGTTTTCTTTTTGTAGTCCGTGATTGACTGTAGACCCTGCCACATACATTTAGTGTTTGAGCCGTTGAATTGCAACTCTACTTTGTCTCTATACTGACGCTTAGCTTGTTTGATTGCCTTGTGGAGGGAATAACTACACTGTTTGTATTCAGTCATGTTTCCGGTCGCCTTGCCATGATTAAAAGCAGTGGTTCGCGCTGTCAGTTTTGCACGAATGCTGCCATCAATCCACGGTTTCTGGTTGGGGAAGGATTTAATCGTCACCGTGGGTACCACATCACCGAAGCACTTGCTAATAAACTTGCTCACCGAATAAGCGTATACATCAATGTAATTGTCCGATGCTATCCGGAACATATCCCAGTCCACGTGATCGAAGCAATCTTGAAGCGTGGAATCAGATTGGTCGGACCAGCATTGAACAGACCTGAGCATGGGCGTTTCCTGTTTTAGTTTCTGTCTATAAGCTGGGAGCAACAAAATGGAGTCGTGGTTAGATTTGCCGACGGAGGGCTTTGTATGCGTCACAGAAATTAGAATAGCAATGATCCAGAGTGTTGCCAGCCCGGGTCGCGCATTCAATATGCTGATAAAATTTAGAGAGCCTTGTTTTCAGATTAGCCTTTTTAAAATCCCCAGCTACAATAAATGCAGCCTCAGGATATGTGTTTTCCAGTTTACATAGAGTCCAATGAAGTTCTTTCAGGGCCGTCGAGGTGTCTGCTTGAGGGGGATGTACACGGCTGTGATTATCATCGAAGACAATTCTCTTGGTAGATAATGCGGTCGGCATTTGATCGTAAGGAATTCTAGATCAGGTGAACAAAAGGACTTGAGTTCTTGTATGTTGTTATGATCACACCACGACTCGTTAATCATAAGGCATGCACCCCCACCCTTCTTACTAGAGAGATGTTTGTTTCTGTCGGCGCGATGCATGAAGAAACCGGGTGGGCTATAAGCTCAGCAATGTGCACAAATGTTCCAAATTGCATTTAGCGTTTATGGTTAAATAGTTTAAAAATGTTGACTGCCTCCGTCCGCTCAGATTGCAAGGTGGGTGATGTTGCCGTGCGCAACAGTCATTGGCCTTTTGAATGAACAGCCTCTCCTGTCTGAATGAACAGCCTCTCCTGTCTGAATGAACGAACAGCCTCTCCTGTCTGAATGAACAGTGCCTCTGGTATGACAGAATCAAGCCTTTAGACCTTAATATGAATTATCCTTCATTATATTTGTCAAACATGACAGACTATGGTATTGACTACAGCCCATCACCTACACTTTGTCATGTAGGATAATTATTTCTGTACATTGACATACACTTATGTTCTTCTTAACAGAAGAGCTAGTGTTTTTTTGTTGTTTTCAAATCAATTTAATTGTCTATTCTGGTTAATTGCCTTGGTGCTCTAGCAGATGGCCTTGGTGCCCTAGCAGATGGCCTTGGTGCCCTAGCAGATGGCCTTGGTGCTCTAGCAGATGGCCTTGGTGCCCTAGCAGATGGCCTTGGTGCCCTAGCAGATGGCCTTGGTGCTCTAGCAGATGGCCTTGGTGCCCTAGCAGATGGCCTTGGTGCCCTAGCAGATGGCCTTGGTGCCCTAGCAGATTGCCTTGATGCTCTAGCAGATGGCCTTGGTGCCCTGGCAGATTGCCTTGGTGCTCTAGCAGATGGCCATGGTGCCCTGGCAGTTTGCCTTGGTGCTCTAGCAGATGGCCATGGTGCCCTGGCAGATTGGGCACCTCTTGGAAGGCCAAATGGCCTTGCCCCTAACATCAGGAAACTCCAGGCCTGGTGATCACTCCAGTCTGCCATCGTTTTGGGCAAATGGGGAATTAAGACAATGCGCACTTGTCAATATTCCCATTCACGAACATCTGGTGTCCCGCCGCGCCCTCTTTTATAACATGATTTTCTATGAAACACTGCCAGACTTACAACTTTCTCCCTCTCTATGACCAGAGTGTGTAAGAAACAAAACGGTACCGAAGCACATGTGTCGCCAGTGACTTGATAAGCTGATTGAGCTAATGTGGCCTGCCTGCTCAATGTACCTGCTTCATTGACAAAACACAGAGATGGGAACTTGGCTGGCTGGCTAGTGATTTTAGGAACTAATAAATGTTGTTGGTGAAGGATATGGAACCCTGGTCTCTGGTGGGGAGTCTTAAATGTGATTGGTGTAGGGGAGTTTTATCACTACATCACGGCTCTACACTAATTACAGATTTCTTGATTGATCTGAGATTATTTCGGACTATTTTGAGGAATTGGTAGGATGTGTTGTTGCTTCCGTGACTAGTTTTTTAGCCATTATTTAAGGTTAAATCCTGCATTTTTAAGCCTAAAAGCCTTTGTACCTCTTTCTGTTTCTTACCCAATGTGTGTTCATATTCTTACAGGAAAGAGCTCCAACCCAGACTCAGACAGCAAGCCCAGTCCCACAGCGTCAGGAAATCATAAAGAATGCAGACAGAAGCCCCAACCCTGCTGTAGCGACAGTTTTAATTGTCCAACTCACCTCAAATCACTCAAACAGATTCCCAAAATAAAGAAGACTTACCTCTGCTCCCAATGTGGGAAGAGTTTCAGTCGGACAGGAGACTTAAAGAGTCATGAGAGATCACACAGTAAAAAAAAGCCTTACCACTGTGCTCGATGTGGGGAGGGATTCACTCAGCTTGGAAGTCTAAAAAGTCATCAGAGAATACATACAGGGGAGAAGCCTTACCACTGCTCCCAGTGTGGGAAGAGCTTTAATCGTTCAGGAAACCTTACTGAACATCAAAGAATACACACAGGGGAGAAGCCTCACCACTGCACCCAATGTGGGAAGAGTTTCAGTCGGGCAGGAGTTCTAAAGAATCATAAGAGAACTCACACAGGAGAGAAACCTTTCCACTGCTCTGCTTGTGGAAAGAGTTTTACAAGAGAAGTAAGCCTAAAGAATCATCAAAGAGTACACACTGGAGAGAAACCTTTCCACTGCGCCACGTGTGGGAGGGGTTTCAGTGAGAAAGTAAATCTTAATAGACATGAGCGAGTACATAGTGAAGAGAAGCCTTACCACTGCACCACGTGTGGGAAGAGCTTTAATCACTCAGGAAGCCTTAAGGAACACCAGAGAATACATACAGGGGAGAAACCTTACCACTGCACTGAGTGTGGAAAGAAATTCCGTTTTGCGGGAGATCTAAAGAATCACCAGAGATCACACAGTAGGGAGAAGCCTTACCACTGCTCTCTTTGTGGGAAGAGTTTCAATCAACCCGGAAACCTAAAGAGTCATCAGCGAATACACATAGAAGAGAAGCCTACCAGTACTGTCAATGTGATTGTCAAAGAGGAGGAGGGTGAGAGGAAAATCAATGATAAGGTAAAGAGAGAAGTTGAGGAAAATAATGGTGTAGTTGACTCAGGGACATCAAGACTACCTGGTCGTGTGAGTTACCCCTGTCCTCAATGTGGGAAGAATTTTAGTTCCTCAAGTAATCTAAAGAATCATCAAAGAGTACACACTGGAGAGAAACCTTTCCACTGCTCAGCATGTGGGAAGCGTTTCCGTGAGAAAGCACACCTTAAGAGACATGAGAGGGTACATAATGGAGAGAAGCCTTACAACTGCTTTGAATGTGGGAAGAATTTCCGTGTGGAAGATACCCTACAGAAACACCAGAGAATCCACACAGGAGAGAAGCCTCACCACTGCTCTCTTTGTGAGAAGAGCTTTAATCATTCAGGAAGCCTTAAAGAACATCAAAGAATACATAGTGGAGAAAAGCCTTACCACTGCTCTCTTTGCGGGAAGAGCTTCCATCATTCAGGAACCTTTAAGAAACATCAGCAAAAACACATTGGAGTGAAACCTACCTGTAATCTCAATGTGATTGTCAAAGAGGAGGATGATGACTGTACTCTCAATGTGATTGTCAAAGACGAGGATGGTGACTGTAATCTCAACGTGATTGTCAAAGAGGAGGATGGTGACTGTACTCTCAATGTGATTGTCAAAGAGGAGGAGGATGACTGTACTCTCAATGTGATTGTCAAAGAGGAGGAGGATGACCCAGATACATCAAGACTACCTGATTGTGGTCGTTACCCCTGTCCTCAATGTGGAAAGAATTTTAGTTCCTCGAGTAATCTAAAGAATCATCAAAGAGTACACACTGGAGAGAAACCTTTCCACTGCTCTGCATGTGGGAAGAGTTTCAGTGAGAAAGCAAACCTTAAGAGACACGAGAGAGTACATGAGAAGGAAAAAAGAGAAGTTGAGGAAGAGGAGAAAACTGGTAGTGTAGTTGACCCAGGGACATCAAGACCTGGCCGTGGGAGTTACCCCTGTCCTCAATGTGGGAAGAGTTTCAGTTCCTTAGGTAATCTAAATAATCATCAAAAAGTACACACGGGAGAGAAGCCTTACCACTGCACCCAATGCGGGAAGAGCTTCAGTGAGAAAGCAAACCTAAAGAGACACGAGATAGTACATAGTGGAGAGAAGCCTTACCACTGCACCCAATGTGGGAAGAATTTCCGTGCGGCAGATACCCTACAGAAACACCAGAGAATCCACACAGGAGAGAAGCCTAACCACTGCTATTTTTGTGGGACGAGCTTTGATAATTTAGGCAGCCTTAAGGAACATAAAAAAATACATAATGGAGAGAAGCCTTACCACTGCACTCAATGTGGGAAGAGCTTCAATTACTCAGGAAATTTTAAGAAACATCAAAGAATACATATTGGAGAGAATCCTACCTTTATTCTCAATGTGATTGTCAAAGAAGAGGAGGAAGATGAAAAAGAGAGAGAAGTTGAGGTCGAGGAGAGAGAAGTGAAGGAAGAGGCTACATAAGCTAACTAGGAAAGGAGAGTTATACCTCATATCTTTGCAATGCTGTCTTCTGTGTCAGTATGGGATTGGGCAGCACTATTGAGAGCGATCTCCTTTTTAAAATAGTCCATATCTTCTACTTCTATGAGTGTATTGGAAGGTAGCAAATCAACTGAAAAAGTACATACCACCACCTATTTTGGTGGAGTGTGTATCATCTGAACAGGATACCACCTCCTAATGTACTGCAGTGTGTACAGTCTGAACAGGATACCACCTCCTAATGTGCTGCAGTCTGAACAGGTACAAAGCCAAGGTTGGTGATTTACTGCTACCTGCAGTTATATAATGTTAGCTCAGGACTATAAATTCATTGGTTAACTCCTTCTGCTGACCTGGATGGAATTATAGCGTCCTTCCTTAACCCACAGGAAGTCCCAACATTTTGACTACTTCAAAATGGTGAAAGTCCTCAATGGTGCTGCTCGTTAGACAATACTGTGGAAAAGCCTCACCATTGCTCTCCATTATATAAAATCTCTTATTCACCAAAGCATGTGGTAAATATATCTGTATAGAATCTGCGTTCCAGGACACAGATTCATGCTCTGAGTTCATTTGACCGTGGGTTGTCGACAATGCAGCTTTTAAAAAGGCAATTTCCGACTGTGCGAAAACATATGCAGCATTTACCACGAATAAGAAACACGCGATAGTGGGAACATTGCCTTTAAAAGTCGGATTGAATCCCAGCTTCTGTTTAGTCGTGGTAAAAACATTACATCTTTCTTCCATTTATTTTCTTTCCATTTAGCAGAAGTCTTTATCCAAAGTGATTTGTTCTGGATGTAAAAGCACAGACAACACAAACAACAATATCTAAACGCATTAAAGGACCAATAACAAAGCGAGGCAACCTTGTTTTGGTATAAAGCTTAGGGATGGACCTGGAGACGTGTAACCACTTTCACATTCATAGACAGAGCTATGGACTGACCATTCATGATCTCAAAATTATAATTTTACCTATGGACTGACCATTCATGATCTCAAAATGATAATTTTAGCTATGGACTGACCATGAATGATCTCAAAATTATAATTTTAGCTATGGACTGACCATGAATGATCTCAAAATGATCTGCTATGGACTGACCATTCATGATCTCAAAATGATAATTTTAACCATGTTTTAGGCTATACGGGGGTTTGTTTACAATGTTTCCAAACATTGGAGGAAAACAAACTTATATTTTGTGGTTCTGATGGAGTGTGACAGTTGAAATAATCTTATGAGGGATTATAAATGAATAGTTTTCAAAAATTAATAGGGATATACAGTATCATTCATTTATATAAGTCTAAAAATGTATGTTACAATTGCAGATCCCCCCTTTAATCACTACAGTGTCATAACATATTTACATATACCATTACAACAGTTCACAGTAACAGAGGTCAGATAGGCCTACAGTTTGTTGTTGAACAGTGTCTCTGCCCTACTTTTTAAACTGATGAGTGAGATGTGTAAAGAAGGTACATTTGGATCATGTTGTACAAGGTACATTGAGAAGTTGATCTAAAATACAACCTGCCCCGCCTCCTTCCTGTTTACGAGTAGTACAGCATCAAGAGAATAATGCCCTGTGGGCTATCCTATTGAATACAGAATATGTCCATAGAATCATCCCACTGGGCACAGACGTCAGTTCAACGTCTACTTTTAATTCATATTTGGTTGTGAAATCAATGTGAAATCAACAAAACATTTCACCATGTCATTGGATTTAGATCAAACGTTTTTTTTTAAATTAAATTCCCAAAACATTTAAATACTTTTTTTCAAATCCAATCAGTTTTTCCACGTTGATTCAACGTCATCGCTTTGACGTTTTAGGTTGAAACGACGTTGATTCAACGTCATCGCTTTGACGTTTTAGGTTGAAACGACGTTGATTCAACGTCATCGCTTTGACGTTTTAGGTTGAAACGACGTTGATTCAACGTCATCGCTTTGACGTTTTAGGTTGAAACGACGTTGATTCAACGTCATCGCTTTGACGTTTTAGGTTGAAACGACGTTGATTCAACGTCATCGCTTTGACGTTTTAGGTTGAAATGATGTTGATTCAACCAGGTTTTTTTGCCCAGTAGGATTATGACAGAATTCAGCCATTCTTTTTTAACCTCAGGAGAAGGGCTGGTCTGGATTATGACAGAATTCAGCCATTCTTTTTTAACCTCAGGAGAAGGGCTGGTCTGGATTATGACAGAATTCAGCCATTCTTTTTTAACCTCAGGAGAAGGGCTGGTCTGGATTGACGTCAGAAGTAAACAATATGAGTGTATTGTTGTGTCATCATCTGGATGTAACCTGTGTGTAAAAAAAATATTGCCAAGTATCCTCGAATTGAATTATAAATACAAACAGAACAAACTGTCTGTGTAATGCCTCTTCTTCATTGACATTGTATTGGTTGGCATGGCACCCACAACAATGCCTTTTTGTACACTTTCAGGAAAATGGCATCCCTTTAGAGGGCAAATATGAGATGTAATTTAGGAGAAGTATAATATTATCATAAGGCAGGGTTCCCCAACCCCAAGAAGGAGAGGTGTAATATCATAAGGCAGGGTTCCCCAACCCCAAGAAGGAGAGGTGTAATATCATAAGGCAGGGTTCCCCAACCCCAAGAAGGAGAGGTGTAATATCATAATGCAGGGTTCCCCAACCCCAAGAAGGAGAGGTTAGGAGAAGTGTAATATTATCATAATGTAAGCAAAGCTTGAAGTTGTTTGTCAAACATCTGTTTGGGCTTCTTGCGATCAATTTGCAAATATGTTTCGGCCCACAGCTGAATGTAGTTCATGATCCCTGTCATAAGGAGACAGATACTTGAAATACGGAAGGAGGAATGGAGGGGAAAGGCAGAGGAGGTCAAAGAGAAAGAGAGAGAGGAAGAGGGGGAGCTTGAAGCGGTTTAAAAATGTCAGGGAAAAAAGGGAGATGGTTTGTTTGAAGTAGAATGATAGAAAGTGTAAGCAGAGTGAGCTGTATGCCGGATCAAACTCTGGAGGAGAAATGGAGGTGAATAAGGGTGAATTATAGGAGGTGGTAGAGTTCTCGGAGCCTGAAGCTTGCAATGATGAATCTGTTACTGTAGGAGTGATATGATGATAATGATGGTCAGGATAAAGATGAGTCTGTTACTGTAGGAGTGATATAATGATGATAATGATGGTCAGGATAAAGATGTTACTGTAGGAGTGATATAATGATGGTCAGGATAAAGATGAATCTGTTACTGTAGGAGTTATATAATGATGGTCAGGATAATGATGAATCTGTGACTGTAGGAGTGATATAATGATGGTCAGGATAAAGAAGAGTCTGTTACTGTAGGAGTGATATAATAATGGTCAGGATAATGATGAATCTGTTACTATAGGAGTGATATAATGATGGTCAGGATAATGATGAATCTGTGACTGTAGGAGTGATATAATGATGGTCAGGATAAAGAAGAGTCTGTGACTGTAGGAGTGACATGTTTGGAGAAAGTGGAGCCCAGGCCTTTTGTCTGATCCATTAGTGGTTTCAGGGTGGGTGTGAAAGGAGTTGGGTGCTGTGGAATCGGTGAGGGTAACCAGAAGTGGTCTTGTGATAATTGTTTGTGTTTCTGCTGGTCAGAGGGAGAAGGCGCTCCACGATAAACGAATGGGGGCAAGAAATGTGAATTGTTTTTGTTCTCAAGAAAAGAGCACCATTGAAGGGAGTTATAACTGAGGTAGCGGTAAATGTGGACCCACTGAAGGGGAAGACTCCCAGTGTTGGTGATGTTATGGTGATTACTGAGGTAGTGGTAAATGTGGACCCACTGAAGGGGAAGACTCCCAGTGTTGATGTTTCGTTGTTATGGTGATTACTGAGGTAGCGGTAAATGTGGACCCACTGAAGGGGAAGACTCCCAGTGTTGGTGATGTTATGGTGATTACTGAGGTAGCGGTAAATGTGGACCCACTGAAGGGGAAGACTCCCAGTGTTGGTGATGTTATGGTGATTACTGAGGTAGTGGTAAATGTGGACCCACTGAAGAGGAAGACTCCCAGTGTTGGTGATGTTATGGTGATTACTGAGGTAGCGGTAAATGTGGACCAACTGAAGGGGAAGACTCCCAGTGTTGGTGATGTTATGGTGATTACTGAGGTAGTGGTAAATGAGGACCAACTGAAGGGGAAGACTCCCAGTGTTGGTGATGTTATGGTGATTACTGAGGTAGCGGTAAATGTGGACCCACTGAAGGGGAAGATTCCCAGTGTTGATGTTTCGTTGTTATGGTGATTACTGAGGTAGCGGTAAATGTGGACCCACTGAAGGGGAAGACTCCCAGTGTTGGTGATGTTATGGTGATTACTGAGGTAGCGGTAAATGTGGACCTACTGAAGGGGAAGATTCCCAGTGTTGGTGATGTTATGGTGATTACTGAGGTAGCGGTAAATGTGGACCCACTGAAGGGGAAGACTCCCAGTGTTGGTGATGTTTCGTTGATATGGTGCGATGCAGACAGGGTGGTGAAACAGAAGAGTCATCGTCTGTCGTTCTGATATGGAGTCTTTGCCCGACCAAGTGATGTTAGGATATTTCAGTTATCCTGTACAAGCTTTTATGCCAAATACATTATGTTGTTACAGGTGTCAAGCTTATGGGCATGTGGCAGCAGTGTGTAGGGGGGAGGTTCCTAGGTGGCAGCAGTGTGTAGGAGGGAGGTTCCTAGGTGGCAGCAGAGTGTAGGAGGGAGGTTCCTAGGTGGCAGCAGTGTGTAGGAGGGAGGTTCCTAGGTGTGAGAAGTGTGCAGAAGGGCATGAGACAAAGGAATGTGTAGCATTGGGGAAAGTAGTGTGTGTCAATTGTAGTGGTGCCCATGAGGCTGGGGATCAGAAATGTCTCCGTGAGAGAGAGGCATGTTGAGGTTCCCAGGGTTAGAGTAGTGCAGAAGTTGTCATATGCTGAGGCAGTGAAGGAAGTAGAGGAAGATGGATCAAGGGGAGGGATCCTGAGAGGAGTGGTGAGAGTAGTAGATCTGTAACAGTACAGAGGGAGGGATCCTGAGAGGAGTGGTGAGAGTAGTAGATCTGTAACAGTACAGAGGGAGGGACTGAGAGGAGGGGTGTGAGTAGTAGATCTGTACCAGTACAGAGGGAGGGATCCTGAGAGGAGTGGTGTTAGTAGTAGATCTGTACCAGTACAGAGGGATAGGCCGAGGAGTGATGTAAGTAGTAGATCTGTACCAGAACAGAGGGAGGGATCCTGAGAGGAGTGGTGTTAGTAGTAGATCTGTACCAGTACAGAGGGAGGGATCCTGAGAGGAGGGGTGTTAGTAGTAGATCTGTACCAGAACAGAGGGAGGGATCCTGAGAGGAGGGGTGTTAGTAGTAGATCTGTACCAGAACAGAGGGAGGGATCCTGAGAGGAGTGGTGTTAGTAGTAGATCTGTACCAGTACAGAGGGAGGGATCCTGAGAGGAGTGGTGTTAGTAGTAGATCTGTACCAGTACAAAGGGAGGGACTGAGAGGAGGGGTGTTAGTAGTAGATCTGTACCAGAACAGAGGGAGGGATCCTGAGAGGAGGGGTGTTAGTAATAGATCTGTACCAGAACAGAGGGAGGGATCCTGAGAGGAATGGTGTTAGTAGTAGATCTGTACCAGAACAGAGGGAGGGATCCTGAGAGGACTGGTGTTAGTAGTAGATCTGTACCAGTACAGAGGGAGGGATCCTGAGAGGAGGGGTGTTAGTAGTAGATCTGTACCAGAACAGAGGGAGGGATCCTGAGAGGAGTGGTGTTAGTAGTAGATCTGTACCAGTACAGAGGGAGGGATCCTGAGAGGAGTGGTGTTAGTAGTAGATCTGTACCAGAACAGAGGGAGGGATCCTGAGAGGACTGGTGTTAGTAGTAGATCTGTACCAGAACAGAGGGAGGGATCCTGAGAGGAGTGGTGTTAGTAGTAGATCTGTACCAGTACAGAGGGAGGGATCCTGAGAGGAGTGGTGTTAGTAGTAGATCTGTACCAGTACAGAGGGAGGGATCATGAGAGGAGTGGTGTTAGTAGTAGATCTGTACCAGTACAGAGGGAGGGATCATGAGAGGGGTGTTGTTAGTAGTAGATCTGTACCAGAACAGAGGGAGGGATCCTGAGAGGAGTGGTGTTAGTAGTAGATCTGTACCAGAACAGAGGGAGGGATCCTGAGAGGAGTGGTGTTAGTAGTAGATCTGTACCAGAACAGAGGGAGGGATCCTGAGAGGACTGGTGTTAGTAGTAGATCTGTACCAGTACAGAGGGAGGGATCCTGAGAGGGGTGTTAGTAGTAGATCTGTACCAGTACAGAGGGAGGGATCCTGAGAGGAGTGTTAGTAGTAGATCTGTACCAGTACAGAGGGAGGGATCCTGAGAGGAGGGGTGTTAGTAGTAGATCTGTACCAGTACAGAGGGAGGGACTGAGAGGGGTGTTAGTAGTAGATCTGTACCAGTACAGAGGGAGGGACTGAGAGGAGTGTTAGTAGTAGATCTGTACCAGTACAGAGGGAGGGATCCTGAGAGGGGTGGTGTGAGTAGTAGATCTGTACCAGTACAGAGGGATAAGCCGAGGAGTGATGTATGCTTCAGTAAGATTGTCTTTTTAGCGTTCATAGCTAATAGTTATCAACTTCACTGAAGGGATGGAAGATAAGTCACAGAAAACAGAGGTTGTGGTGGCAGCTGCAGAGAAGTATTTGGTTGAACGAGAAGAGAGACAGCGTGTAGAGTTGAGAAGATGGTGTCCTGTCCTTTCAGGCTGTTGGCCTGAAGTACGACTAGACAGATTTAGTGGAGTAGGGTGGTGGGTTTTTAACGAGTGTAGGGTTAGATGTGAAATGAGGCAATCCAACATTTATTCGGAATAGGTTTGATTTTTTTCGCATGCCAAATAAGCTGTTGACCAACAATGGTATTTCTAGGATTTTAAAACATTGGGGGCTTAGACCACAGCCAGTAGGGGGGTTTGTGGGGGTTTGTGGGCATCCCATCCCCCCCCCACCCCCCAAAAATAAACATTAACAGCTACAGTTGAAGTCGGAAGTTTACATACACTTAGGTTGGAGTCATTAAAACTCGTTGTTCAACCACTCCACACATTTCTTGTTAACAAACTATAGTTTAGGTAAGTCAGTTAGGACATCTACTTTGTGCATGACACAAGTAATTTTTCCAACAATTGTTTACTGACAGATTATTTCACTTAACTCATTGTATCACAATTCCAGTGGGTCAGAAGTTCACATACACTAAGTTGACTGTGCCTTTGGAAAATTCCAGAAAATGTCATGGCGTTTGAAGCTTCTGATAGGCTAATTGACATAATTTGAGTCGATTGGAGGTGTACTTGTGGATGTATTTCAAATGGACAGTGACCCCAAGCATACTTCCAAAGTTGTGACAAAAATGGCTTAAGAACAACAAAGTCAAGGTATTGGAGTGGCTATCACAAAGCCCTGACCTCAATTCTACAGAACATTTGTGGGCAGAACTGAACAAGCATGTGTGAGCAAGGAGGCCTATAAAAACCTGACTCAGTTACACCAGCTCTGTCAGGAGGAATGGGCCAAAATTCGCCGAACTTGTTGTGGGAAGCTTGTGGAAGGCTACCCGAAATGTTTGACCCAAGTTCAACAATTTAAAGGCAATGCTACCAAATACTAATTGAGTGAATGTAAACTTCTGACCCACTGGGAATGTGATAAAATAAATCATTCTCTCTACTATTATTCTGGCATTTCACATTCTTAAAATAAAGAGGTGATCCTAACTGACCAAAAACTGCATTTTTACTAGGATTAAAATGTCAGGAATTGTGAAAAACTGAGTTTAAATGTAATTGGCTAAGGTGTATAAACTTCCGACCTCACCTGTAAATGCATGGATTTGGTGCACTTTGAGAGATCAGATATTTTCTCAGGTAACTTGTACCTGCCACAGCAGACACTGCCAGCACTAAATTACAGTAGCTACTGTGGGTCTCTCTACTTTGAAACACAAGTCTACAGTGTATTGCCAAAAAAACTCCATACCACTCAACAACTTCAAACAAACTCTGACCTGTGATGAATGAGACAAACTGATTAAATAATCCCACAGTACCCAAACACCCTCTCTCTCTCTCTCTCACATACAGTACCCAAACACCCCCTCTCTCTCACATACAGTACCCAAACACCCTCTCTCTCTCACATACAGTACCCAAACACCCTCTCTCTCTCTCACATACAGTACCCAAACACCCCCTCTCTCTCTCACATACAGTACCCAAACACCCCCTCTCTCTCTCACATACAGTACCCAAACACCCTCTCTCTCTCACATACAGTACCCA